>NC_045131.1:19243287-19346375 GCF_007655135.1 Punica granatum
TTTAAAGGATCCGGATGCATGAAAGCTACCATTTTTCTTTCCGACCCGTGATTCCCATGCATGCCCATACAACGTACGTGCGTTATATTCACTTGTATGCCCGTGCCATGTATGTATGATGTCCGAGCTCACGTGCCATGGTGGGGAACGACCTAGATCCGAGCGGGAGAGGCTCCTTTGGCCACGGGTTGAGCCATGGAACTCACGGCCAAGTCTCTAGAGAGAGACCCGTGAGTCCCCTTGGCCCACCCGAGGCTAGGACGGCCTCCCCCTTTCCGGAAAAGGGTCGGTTCTCATATTATTTTTTTATTATTGTTAATCGTGTGTAATATGATGGCATGACGGGTAGAGATCCGAATCGGGGTCAAAGAATTTTTTCCCGACTCACATGATCCACGGAAGCTCACGGCCCTCCTTGGAGGAGTGTGGCCGAGAGCTTCCTTGGGCCATACGGGTCCGGGGAACCTTCTTCTGCCTCGAAACGGATCGACTCCCGTGTTTTATTCATTTCGTTATCATTTGAGTCAACGCTGCTTTTGTTGTTTTCCGTTTAAATAGTTCGTTCGTATGTGTTTGTATGACTTTACGTGATCATGGTCATGATGATATCGAGATGAGTAAAACATGTGTCATTAACCTACTTGACGTATTATGCATGCAAGATATGAACGGGATTGTCCCTTGAAATTGATTGTATTCGTGTCTCATATATTTTCTTTCGTTATTCACATGATAATAAACGATAGATACATCAATTTTGGGTAATCCTCCATCAAAACCGTAATAACTACATGTAAGGCCATCACCACCGAATAATTTCACAAACAGGAAAATGGGGCGCGTTATTCGGTTGATTAAATCACTCGGACTAAATAATAGGGTAAATTGGTTATTAATTTGTAAACGCATCGACGATTCACGGAATGGCGAGAATGCCCTTCTCTATTGAAAATTCACAATTTCAAAATACCGAGTTGTGTAACACGAATAGAATTGATGTCTAGGGAGTACTCACGTGCCACGACTCGAGTCCGGGCCCAATTTGAGGCGGCCCGAGTCGGGGCACGAGAGTCTTTCTTAGACTCCTTCGTGTAACGCGATCTCCAATTTATACACGAACATTGTAATTTTAACATCCAAGGGCATAATCGTCATTCTGTAATTCACCGATACCTTAGGCGCTAGGAAGTCGGAAACACCTCGATCTATGGATGGAAAGGGGCAACCGGTCCGGGTGCGAGCCTCATTCGCACGGCCCATTCCGTCCACTTTCAGTGTTTCTATCTTCCTATTGTAGATTCGGTGGGGAACGTTTTATTTCAATTACAAAACACAAAGAACCGGAATGATCATACATCCGACCTAATCAAACACTAGGTAATGGATAGGCGGAATGATAGATTCCAATCTAGAGTCAAAACACGAGTTTGGCTAATTCGGTGAAACCGCAGTGACACTTAACTGAATAAGAGTCTTAAAACAAATTCACACATATAATTGGCTTAGAACCATATCCGAGCCCGTCCCCTATGTTTGCCTAGGTTAGATACATTGTTTGCTAATCAACCCCGGTTAATAACTGATTAAATCACATACACTCGACTTAATACACCACTTGTCTGTATTCACCGATAGTTGTCAGTTATTGTCTGTATCATGTCAGTTTTATCAGTTTTCTTCTATTTTTATCCTTGCCTATGATGATTTATTGCGGTTCGGGCCCGAACCCATAGGTTACGTGTTGCACGGGGTCTAACGCTCCAAATCATCGAACACGAGGTCCAACGCCTCTTAATTCACCGAGCACGTGCAACCCGAGTGCGGAATGGGGTCTAGCCTCGAGTCACCATCACACACCAAATATGGCCTACGTGGAAGGCAATTTGGATTGGGTGTGTGAAACGTGTTTAGATATCACCCGGGAGCTCGATCGGTCCAACGGTTACAGTGGGAACTAATCGGTTCTCCTATAAACCGTTGGTTCGATTGGACCCGACCCCCAGCTCTTTGAGCCCGCGTTGCCTTAATTTATTTATCGGTCATTCAAAACACGCGATGAGCCGGAGCGGAATATTGGCCCAATGCAAATCGGTCGGGATCCATTTACTTATTCAGTTGCACTTTGTAATTATTCGAGAGAACATCGCGAGGATTTTATTTGTATATTCATTCACTTGTAAGGATCCCCGATCGGCGAGCGAGAGGTTTGAGTGTCGAATCGGTCAAGTTGGTCTATTATCACCAAGAGATGAGTAAGCTCGAATACTCGCGGTCTCGGTTCGCGCAGGGAATCGACCATCACGGTTCGATGAACTGTAGCGCTAAGATAGTGAACCGATTCCTCGATGCACAAGCGTACTCACCTTTCGGATGTTCGGCCCAACTTGATCAGTTCATCGAATTTACAGTGTCAAAACGGGCGAGTCGAGTACAACCCTAAATCACGCGGTAAATAAATAAAATAGCAAGCCTAGCAAGCTAGAGTACTGAAAGGGCATGCGGGATATAGGCCCGCACGTAATAGAACCCCCGAATTCGGAACTTCCGGTTCTGGACATATTTGGAGTTAATCTCATGTTATTTTGGAATGAGCTGGTCACTTATATAAGCTGAATAATTCGGTTGTATGGCAGGGGGCAAATTTCTTAGTTGAGTTAGGAGGTTTCTAATACACATAGCTATGCCCTTCTGAAAATCTATATATACATTTATAGATGTAGACAAGTGTGTGTACATATGTATATATATGCATATATTTTGCTCTTTGAGCTGACTATGGATTAGAGAAGGGATCTGATTTGAGAATTTATCATGCATTATAATGATATCATGTGATGGATTGATTGAATAAGCTCTTGTTTATTTGTATTTTGGAACCAAAGAAGTACTTAGAATTCCTTGCACTCTTCTTGAATTTGGCTGATCAAACTGGTCATCCAGTTGATATATATTGCAACGAATCCTAAGTTGATATAATTTGAGGAATACACGTGTATATCATTTTGCATCGTTCCCTATTTAGAGAGTTAGTCAGGAACTGAAAGGGATAGGGAAGCAGCATTTGTTAATTATAAACATCTTATATTATTGCTACATCCAGGAAATAGCACGGGAGATAAATTGATGTATATTTTTACTCTTATTTAGTATATTATCTAACCCTTATCTTTAAACTTAATAGGGGCTGAGGAGACCGAGACTATACCCCCGGAAAGCTCGACCCATTGAGCTATTATTTTCGGGAGTCTTTGTGAGTACTTTTTTCCATCGTAAAATGATAGTAAATAGTTATACGTATGGTTATAGATAGGAAGGTGGCTGAATGATTGAGGTTGATGTATATCTTGAGTATGCTTGTGATTGTTTAACAATAGCCATTGGGACCGCTGGACCCGGCGGATTATAAAAGGGGCCTGACCGGCCGCCGTACCCAGGGGAATATAAATAGGGACTTGATCGGTCGCTGGACCCGGCGGAATATAAACAGGGGTTTGATCGGCCGCTGGACCCGGCGGAAAATAAGTAGGGGCATGATCGGCCGCTGGACCGGCGGAACATACATGAAGGTCAACTCTTACCGCCAGAGGTTAATGGGCGGCCCCCGCTTATGAGATATGATATATGAATAAACAGATAATTTCTTTGAGTATGCGGGGTCACGGTACCGTTATAACTTGTCGCAAGGAAATGCGACCCCATGGCTATATCGTTGATTACTTGTGATTGGTTGTCAAATGAGTGGTGGAAGGGATGATATTGGTAATGGATTCCATATTATGGTAGAATATGTACATATATATATATATATCTATATGTGATTGATTGCTTGTGAATCGTGATAGTATTAGCTCATTTTACTTTGGAATATAGTACTCACTGAGTTGCAGCTCACCCCCTGCATACTTTTTTCCAGATGAACTAGAAGCTAGGCTAGCCGCACAGGAGGACTTTTGGATAACGGGGATCAGCGCAATGGATTTTGGCAAGTAGGCTGATGCGAACCCCGTCGAACCCGTCGCAGAACCCAGCAACAATAATATGGAATCAAATTCGGACCGTCCAAGATAGAGATTTCGAAGGGTGGAATATTGACCCCGTAGCTATGTAGAGCTAGAAACCAATATTATACGAAGCTTAAGAACCACAAGTAATCGACTTGCAACCCTTGAAGCATAAGTTCAACAAGAACAATTTGGAGAATATCTCTCACACAAGATAAACAATGGCAGAAAGTTATCAAAAAAAATAACCTAAGGAAGAGCTTATAAAACAACTAAGGAAAGCACCAGAGCATATTCCAATCAGATTTGGTGGCCATCTTCTAGAAGCCATATCCTAACCAGATTCCAACCAGATTTGGTGGCCATATTCTAGAAGGCATATCCCAACCGGATTTGAGGTAGTTGTGATCATCATTTAATGCCCCGATGTGTACTGATGAGGTCCAGCACTCTTGATGACGAAAATCAGCCCCAAGTCGACTTGTTCGTCCCTCGAACTGCGTGCCTCTTCCCGAATACGCGTCCATAAATTCTGCAAGGCTTGCTCCAATTTCTTGGCACGTGCTCTGGTGACCGGTCCGGTAGAAATATGCAACTTGTCCTCATGCTCGGAGTCTGGCTCAACCCTATCATTCCCCCATTCTTCAAAAGGATTCGTCCTCGAATCTATGCCCACATCAAAGGGAGAAAGATCAGAAACATTAAATGTAGAACTCACTTGATACTCTCCCGGCAAATCCAGCTTGTATGCATTGTCATTAATCTTTTCTAAGACTTGAAATGGTCCATCTCCTCGCGGATTCAGCTTTGATATCCTTTGGGTTGGAAACCTCTCCTTCCTAAAATGAACCCAAACCCAATCTTCCGGTTCGAAAGTGACATGCTTTCTTCCCTTGTTGGCTTGAGTGGCAGCTTGCTCGTTCTTGTGTAAGATGTGGTTCCTCGCTTCTTCATGGATCTTCTTCACCAATTCTGCCTTATGTTTTCCATCAAGGCTAACAATCTCACCAATAGGCAATGGAGTTAAATCCAGTGGGATTAGTGGATTAAAGCCATAAACAACCTCAAAGGGAGAAAACTTAGTAGAAGAATGCATCGCCCGATTATATGCAAACTCAATGAATGGAATGCAATCTTCCCAACTTTTCAAGTTCCTTTTAATAACAGCTCGCAGCAAAGTACCTAAGGTTCGATTTACAACCTCTGTTTGCCCATCAGTTTGTGGGTGGCAAGTGGTAGAAAACAATAACTTTGTTCCCAATTTACCCCACAAAACACGCCAAAAGTGACTTGGGAACTTAACATCACGACCACTTACAATGGTTCTGGGAATGCCATGCAAACGCACTACTTCCCTAAAGAAAAGGTCCGCCACATGAGTAGCATCATCCATCTTCTTACAAGGAATAAAATGAGCCATCTTTGAAAAATGATCCACTACTACAAAGATAGAATCCTTACCATTATTAGTCCTAGGCAAACCCAAAACAAAATCCATTGATCCATCAGTCCATGGATGACTAGGAACGGGTAAAGGCATGTAAAGTCCATGAGGTTGAATCTTAGACTTAGCTTTCTTACATGTGACACACCTAAGACAGATCCTTTCAACGTCTCGCTTCATATGTGGCCAAAAGAAATGCTCTCTCAAAACATCTAAGGTCTTAGCCAGACCAAAATGCCCCATTAAACCTCCCCCATGGGCTTCCCTAATAAGCAACTGTCGCATGGAACTTTGAGGAATACATAGCTTGTTCTCACGAAACAAATACCCCTCATGCTTATAAAACTTGGCAAATGCCCCTCTTTTACATTCAGAAAAGACTTCCTTAAAATCACGATCATGCAAGTATAACTCTTTGATATATTCAAATCCCAAAAGCTTGGCATCAAGAGTTGAGATAAGAGTATACCTGCGGGATAAGGCATCAGCCACTACATTTTCCTTACCTTTCTTGTATGGGATTACATAGGGAAACATCTCGATGAACTCGATCCAACGTGCGTGCCTTCGATTCAGCTTGCTTTGACCCTTTAAATGCTTCAAGGACTCATGGTCAGTGTGAATGATGAACTCCTTGGACCACAAGTAATGCTGCCATGTCTCCAAAGCCCTCACCAAAGTATAGAGCTCCTTGTCGTATGTGGAGTTGTTCAACGCAGCCCCGTTCAGTTTTTCTCTGAAGTAAGCAATAGGCCTCTTCTCTTGCATAAGGACGGCTCCTATACCAATACCGGAAGCATCACATTCGATTTTAAAAGGTTTAGAAAAGTCCGGTAAAATCAGTAAATGAGCAGAACTTAGCTTTTCTTTCAAGGTATTGAATGCCTTCTCTTGCTCCTTGCCCCATCTAAAGCCAACTTCCTTCTTGATGATCTCGGTCAAAGGAGCAGCTATGGTGCTAAAATTGCGCACAAATCTTCGATAGAATCCAGCAAGGCCATGGAAGCTTCGGACCTCAGCAATGGTAGTGGGTGTAGGCCATTCCCGGATTGCTCTCACCTTCTCTTCATCCACTTCCACACCCCTGGAACTTACAACAAAACCAAGAAAAACAACACTTTCCAAGAAAAATTCACACTTCTTAAGGTTAGCATACAACTTCTCATGCCTCAGCACCTCAAGAACACACCTCAAATGATCCATATGATCATTCTCAGTCTTGCTATAAATCAGAATATTATCAAAGTAAACAACAACAAATTGTCCAATGTAAGCACGCAAAACATGATTCATAAGGCGCATAAATGTGCTGGGTGCATTAGTCAATCCAAATGGCATCACTAACCACTCATACAATCCACTCCTGGTTTTAAATGCTGTTTTCCATTTATCTCCTTCTTTCATGCGAATTTGATGGTACCCACTCTTCAAATCAATCTTAGAAAATATAGTGGAACCATGCCATTCATCAAGCATATCATCCAATCGAGGAATAGGATAGCGATACTTTACCGTTATCTTATTCACAGCTCAACAATCCACACACATCCTCCATGTGCCATCTTTCTTGGGAACAAGCAACACGGGCACAGAGCATGGACTCATGCTTTCTCGAATATAGCCCTTGGTCAGCAGCTCATCAACTTGCTTTTGGAGTTCCTTTGCTTCTTCAGGACTACACCGATATGCTGGCCGGTTTGGAATGGGCGCTCCTGGAATGAAATCAATTTGATGTTCGATCCCACGGATTGGTGGCAATCCCGGTGGCATCCCCTCAAGAAACACATCATCAAACTCCTGCAAAAGAGAAACCACAACACTAGGCAAAGATGGGTTAAAATTAGTAGATAAGTAGGCCTCTTTGTACAAGAACAATATCATTTGTGAAGAAACTCAATTTCTTCCCCTCTTTTCTTTTCAAGGCTGAACTCTCACATTTTTCTTTCTTTTCACTCTCTTTCTCACTTTTCTCTCGAATTTCTTTCCTTTCACTTTTACTCTCCTTTTCTTTTGGTTCAGCTACTCTCTTACTTTCTTTTGAACTCTCAGCACTGGACTTTTTGATTTGGAGTTGCTCTTCGAACACTTGATGTGGTGGCAGCGGCGCAAGTGTCATGCTTCGACCATCCTTGATGAAGCTATACCGATTCTTGTACCCATCATGTGTAGTTCTTCGATCAAATTGCCATGGCCTCCCGAGTAACAAATGGCTGGCTATCATAGGAACTACATCACACAAAACTTCATCATGGTACTTCCCAATAGAAAATGAGATCAACACTTGTTTTGTCACCTTCAATTCACCACTCTCATTCAGCCACTGAAGCCTATATGGCCTTGGATGCTTTTGAGTGCTCAAACCAAGCTTCTCCACCATCAGCTTGCTTGCCACATTCACAGTGCTTCCTCCATCAATAATCAGTCCACATACTCGATCCTTCACGTGGCATCGAGTGTAGAAAATGTTCTCTCTTTGTAGCTCATCACCATCTTCTTTGGCTTGCACATGTAGAGCTCTCAAAACAACAAGAGTTTGACCCGATACAGCATGCTCCACATCATCAGCATCTTCAAGTGACGGTATAGAGTCCGTGTCACTCACATGCTCATCTGCACTTTCAATCTCCCCATTATCTAACATAATCATGGCTCTCTTGTTCGGGCATTGAGAAGCATAATGACCAGAACCCAAACAACGAAAGCACTTTATATCACGGTTTCTTTGAGGTTGGGAAGAAGAGTTACCCCTCTCCTTAGATTCAGATGATGGCTTGGCTGCGGGCTTGTCTCCCTTGGCCTTCACCTCTTGCTTCGAACCAGCCCATTTAGGTCCAGTCCCTTCAAACTTGGAAGTCCACTTCGAATTCGAATTAGAGGATTCGAATCTGGATGACGATCGTCCCCCCTTCTTGAGCTGCCTCTCAACCTTCATAGCCATGTGTACCAATTCTTCAAGCTCCACATAATGGTGCAGCTCCACAATGTTGGCAATCTCCCGACTAAGTCCACTAATGAACCGAGCCATGGTTGCCTCTCGGTCCTCCTCAACATTGACGCGAATCATGGCAATCTCCATCTCCTTGTGGTACTCCTCCACGGTCTTAGATCCTTGCTTAAGATTCTGCAGCTTCAAGTGTAAATCCCGGTAGTAATGGGATGGAACAAACCTCTTCCGCATGACAGCTTTCATGTCCTCCCAGTTGTCAATCGGTCGCTCCCCATTTCGGCGTCTGATCACCGTTAATTGATCCCACCAAACTATGGCGTAGTCGGTGAATGCCACTGCTGCAAGCTTCACCTTCTTCTCCTCGGAGTAGTTGTGACAATCAAAAACCAGCTCAACCTTCCTTTCCCATTCGATGTAAATATCGGGATCGCTCTTGCCTTGGAATGGAGGAATGGTCAGCTTGATGGACCCCATATTACAATCAACGGTGTCTCTTTCTTGGCGCCTTCCACGTCCACGCCATGGCCTCTCAGCCCTTGCTCCTCGAGCTCGTCTCATTGCGGCAATGGAAGACACATCATCCTCATCATCATAGGATCCCTCCTCGTGGCAACCAAATGGATCAATAGTAGGTGATATGATCCAACTAGAGGACCCTTCATTCGGGCATGTGGAAGCATTCCAGGATGACGGAGTATGGCATGAAGTCGAGCATTGGGACATGCACGTGCTAGCTGGACTAAGAAAAAGAGCACGAGCCAAGCGAATCGAACTAGCCATGCAAAGGATGTTATTGCATGTCCATGGAGGAGTAGTCAAGCTCTTGGGCGGGCTGCATGTGGAACTAGAAGTCACGACCGTTCATATCCTAGAAATCAATTTAGAAGATGATCCAAGTTCAAAGGGCTGAATTCAGTTGCTTTTCAATTACTTTGGCCTATTTCATTTTGAGCTCATTAAACTTAGGATTTATTTTAGTCAAACCCATTAGCCCATTTAGGTTATCAGCTAGTATTTCTCTATAAATAGGCATGTGGCCTCCCTAGAAAAGACAGATCAGTTTTCATTTAACTTTGTGAGAGAGATTTTCTCTGAGTTGTTCTGCAGCAACTTCGACGATATTGCAAGTGTGATGACTTGTGATTCCCGACATTTATAATATTGGTTTCTAGCTCCTTATAGCTAGCGGGTCAATATTCCATATTATAATATTGGTTTCTGGCTCTTTATAGTCAGCGGGTCAATATTCTCTATCCTTGAAACCTTCATTGGACGATTTCGGGTTTGATCTCATTCTATTGTTGTTGGGTCTCGCGGCAGGTTCGTCGAGGTTCGCATCATTTGGTATCAGAGCCTAAGTTCCAAATCGAGGTTTCATCTTTCCTTGTTCTTTTCTTTTTCTTCATTCTAGAATCTTTAGATATAGCTTTCATTTCTATCCTTTCCATTAATCTTGTCTGATCTGATCTTAGCTGTCTAAATCGTCAAAAAAAAGAAGAAAGAAAAAGTGCAAAAAAAAAGGGAAAAAAAAGAAGAAAGAAAAAGTGCAAAAAAAAAAGAAAGAAAAAGTGAAAAAAAAGAGGTATCATTGGGTGTTGTTCGTAGCACCATTTGCTGTCTTCATGGGCGAAGAATTTATTGCACAATTTGTTGTCTTTGTGTTCTAATCGTCTTGGCGTTAAGTTGACCTGTCATAGTAGCTCTTCCGTACTCAGTGTCTTCTATCAATCCATAAACTACGTCGTTGGGTCAGATTGTGTCATATCATTTTCTTTGGATCTAATATTATAAGTTGTTCGGGTTGAACTCGTTTTCCGCCTTGCGATCGGATTGATTAGTTGCCCTAGAACTTTGAAGATGGTTCTTGGTTTTCTATAATCATCGGGTCAGTATTCCATCCCTCTTAATCTCTATTGGCGATTCGGGTTCGATTTCCAGTCTTTGTTGTCGAGTCTTGCAGCAGGTCTCGTGGGGTTCGCATCATTTGGTATCAGAGCTTTGGCTCCAATCTAGGTTTCACCTATCCTATTTCGTTCTTGTTATTGTTCTTGTCCTAGGGTTCGACAAATTGTTGAACGACTTATTGTTGTTTCAGAAAGGTCTGAAAAACAAAAACAAAAAAAAAGAAGAAAATTCGTCCAAAAAAATACATAGAAAAAAAAGGGGAAGAAAAAAAAAGAAGGAAAGAGCAATTGTTTGGGAAATCTTTACTTTTGGGGTGATAGAAGTTTCTTAGATATATCTCTGCTAATCAAGTAAAGTAGGGAATTTCAAATATTTCCTGTTATTTTCTTCCATATCTGCAACTATCATAGAATTACCTTCATTTATATATTCTTGTTTACTTTGATGGACCACTGGCATATAAGGTGCAGTTAAGAAATCTAATATTGTTTCCTTTCAATTGAATATTTTCCTTTCATATTCCTTTCTTCTCTCTTAGAATCATTCATTCCTTCCATTTCGATACTTTTCATAAATATCTTGTTTCCTTATTCCCACAAATCTTCCTTGTACATCTCAGTTATTTTGTTAACTTCATCAATCACATTATTTCCTTTCTCATTAGGTTTGGATCCTAAATTTGATTCAATTTTTTAAATCAATGATTATAAGGGCTTTAGGCTAATCAACTGATCTTACTCTTGCGATTGAATTGCTTAGTTTCTGAGGAACTTTGAGGAGAAAATCTAGATGAAAAAAAAGGCAAGAGTGGTGAGTATATCTGAGGGTAAAAGCCTAAAATTGAGTGAAACACGAGTGTTAAGTGACATTAATTTGAGTGCAAACACGTGAGCGAGTGGTTGTGAAGCCCATCTCTATCTTCTAAAGTTTCACTTGCAGATTTCATCATGCCACAAGAAAGCAGTGGAAATGATCACCATAACGGAGGAACTAATTACAACATGATTATCCGAGATATGCAGCAACAATTTGAGCGCATGAATGTGATAATTGATTTGATTTACGATCGGTTGGATAGGCGAGACAAGCGGATTGAACAGTTGCTAGATGGCTATGACGAAACTTATGGTTCATCCTCTTGCAAATTGAAGTGGGGTTCTTCGACGAAAAAGGAAGAGAAAATAGCCTTGAAGCCAATAAAAGAGAAACCCACAAACAAGTTTCAACCCAACGGCAAAGAGAATGGTCATATTGCTTCTCAATTCCTGGACAGCGATGGTCGGAACGCAACGCTATTGCCGCTTCCACCTAACCAAAAGGAGGAAGAGCAACTTCAAATCAAGCAGCCCATTGGCGAGAAAAGTGAGGAATTCAAGAACGTCTTTCTCGAGCAAATGCCTCCAGAAAAGTCACCAATCAAGTTAGTTATCATAGATTCGAGGACGAATCTTTTTGAAGAGAAGGGGAATGATATGATCCAACTAGAGGACCCTTCACTCGAGCATGTGGAATCATTCCAGGATGACGGGGTATGGCATGAAGTCGAGCATTGGGACATGCACGTGCTAGCCGGACTAAGAAAAAGAGCACGAGCCAAGCGAATCGAACTAGCCATGCAAAGGATGTTATTGCATGTCCATGGAGGAGTAGTCAAGCTCTTGGGGGGGCTGCATGTGGAACTAGAAGTCACGACCGTTCAGATCCTAGAAATCTATTTAGAAGATGATCCAAGTTCAAAGGGCTGAATTCAGTTGCTTTTCAATTACTTTGGCCTATTTCATTTTGAGCTCATTAAACTTAGGATTTATTTTAGTCAAACCCATTAACCCATTTAGGTTATCAGCTAGTATTTCTCTATAAATAGGCATGTGGCCTCCCTAGAAAAAACAGATCAGTTTTCATTTAACTTTGTGAGAGAGATTTTCTCTGAGTTGTTCTGCAGCAACTTCGACGATATTGCAAGTGTGATGACTTGTGATTTCCGACATTTATAATATTGGTTTCTAGCTCCTTATAGCTAGCGGGTCAATATTCCATATTATAATATTGGTTTCTGGCTCTTTATAGTCAGCGGGTCAATATTCTCTATTCTTGAAATTTTCATTGGACGATCCCGGGTTTGATCTCATTCTATTGTTGTTGGGTCTCGCGGCAAGTTCGTCGAGGTTCGCATCAGTAGGTGCTGGCTGTCAGTTATTGTTCCTCCTTGGTTGCTGATTGGGAGCTTGTCGCAACTGGTCAATCCGCTCATCATGCCTCTCCAACCGGTCATTTATCGTATTGAGCACCATGTTCATTCGCTCAAATTGTTGTTGCATAGCCGGAATAATTGTGCTTTGATCAGGGCCTCCACTACTTTGCTCATGTCCCCCGCTATTTTCTTGCGACATGTTGAAATCTGCAAAGAAATTTGATACGACTCGGGGTCAAACCAACGAGCTTAGGTCGGAAGGACTTCGTGATGAGGATCGTGGGCATGATGATGGGGCTGAAGCACACGAGCTCGGAAGTGGGATTCGTGAAGAGGGAGCTGATGCACAAGATCTCGGAGGCTTACATGTTTCGAGTGGACCAATCACACGAGCGAAGGCAAGACAAATCCAGCAAGCTGTGGAGAGCTCATTTGCAGGTTTCTTGGGCTAAGAGGAGACTAATTCGAATTGGTCTCTAAAGGGCCTTACCCAATTAACTTGTCTTGAGATGGTCAATAGCCCATCTAAGATTAGAGTAGACGCATAAGGAAAGCCAAGAGATGCTGAATAAGGAATAAAAGACTGCCAAATATTCTAGGGGGGCCTTTATTTAGTTTCCTCTATTAATTCCGGTTTTAAGAAACTAAAGATATTCCAGTTGCCAAGTTTATTAGTTTCCAGATTCTTCTAGGCTTATATAAAGGAAGCTGAATAGCTGATTAGAGGTACTTTCAGACTACACTGGTGAGAATTTTCCTCTATGTTGTTCTTCGGCAACCTTCCGTGATTGTAAGCATGGATGCTTGTAATTCTCGGCTATTTATAATATTGGTTCTTGGTTTTCTATAACCATCGGGTCAATATTCCATTCCTTTATAATATTGGTTCTTGGTTTTCTATAACCATCGGGTCAGTATTCCATCCCTCTTAATCTCTATTGGCGATTCGGGCTCGATTTCCAGTCTTTGTTGTCGGGTCTTGCGGCAGGTCTCGTGGGGTTCGCATCATTTGGTATCAAAGCCTAAGTTCCAAATCGAGGTTTCATCTATCCTTGTTCTTTTCTTTTTCTTCATTCTAGAATCTTTAGATATAGCTTTCATTTCTATCCTTTCCATTAATCTTGTCTGATCTGATCTTAGCTGTCTAAATCGTCAAAAAAAAAAGAAGGAAGAAAAAGTGCAAAAAAAAAGGAAAAAAAAGAAGAAAGAAAAAGTGCAAAAAAAAAGAAAAAACAAAGAAAGAAAAAGTAAAAAAAAGGAGTTATCATTGGGTGTTGTTCGTAGCACCATTTGCTGTCTTCGTGGGCGAAGAATTTATTGCACAATTTGTTGTCTTTGTGTTCTAATCGTCTTGGCGTTAAGTTGACCTGTCATAGTAGCTCTTCCGTACTCAGTGTCTTCTATCAATCCATAAACTACGTCGTTGGGTCAGATTGTGTCATATCATTTTCTTTGGATCTAATATTATAAGTTGTTCGGGTTGAACTCGTTTTCCGCCTTGCGATCGGATTGATTAGTTGCCCTAGAACTTTGAAGAGGAAATTAAGAGAGGAAAAAGGCAAGAGTGTGTGAGAACATCAGAGGATAAAAGCCTATTTTGAGTGAAAACACGAGTGTTTTGAGTGGCATCTTGCTGAGTGTAAACGCGTGAGGGAGCGCATGAGGATCCTATAATTGCATATTTTATCATGTCACAGGAAAATAGTGGAGATGATAGAGGACCTGATTTGAACATGACGTTACGAGCCATGCAACAACAGTTTGAGCGCATGAACATGGTTTTCGGTGAATTCCGAGAAAGGTTGGATAAGCAAGACGAACGGTTGGAACGGCTTCAACCTGCGCCCGTGCCACGGATTAGGAGACCCCACCGACAACCATCCGTTGATACTCTTGATGGAGAAGCATATGATGAAGAAGAGGAAGTGGCCTCCGATGCCACTTGGGGGAGAGGTAGAGGAAGAGGAGGCAGACCAAGGCATTTCGTTCGTAGGGAGCACCGGAGGAGAGACGCCGTGGACCATAACACAGGTTCGATTAAGCTGATCATACCTCCATTCCAAGGTAAAAACAACCCGATGTTTACATTGAATGGGAGAGGAAGGTTGAGCTTGTGTTTCATTGTCATAATTATTCAGAGGAAAAGAAAGTTAAATTGGCTGCAGTTGCTTTCACCGATTATGCCATTGTTTGGTGGGACCAATTAACTGTGAGTAGACGCAGGAATCGTGAGCCTCGTATTGATACTTGGGAGGAAATGAAAGCAGTAATGAGAAGAAGGTTTGTTCCTGCCCATTATTATCAGGACTTGCACTTGAAGTTGCAAAGTCTGAAGCAAGGTTCCAAGTCGGTGGAGGATTATTACAAGGAGATGGAAATAGCCATGATACGTGCTAATGTTGAGGAGGACCGAGAAACAACCATGGCTCGATTCATCTGTGGCCTTAATCGGGAGATTGCCAATGTAGTTGAGCTGCAACATTACGTGGAGATTGACGACGTGGTACACATGGCCATGAAGGTTGAGAGGCAGCTCAAGAGAGGGGGTCGAACATCTTCAAAGGTAGAAGCTTCCGGTTCAGCGTCTTGGAGATCGAAGTGGGGTTCTTCTACGAAACCGGACGAGAAGACTGATTATAAGCCAAAGGGAGACACCTACAAGACCCAAGCCAACAACAAGGATAAGGGTAAAACTTTTTCTGAACCTCAATGAAATCGTGATATCAAATGTTTTCGTTGTTTGGGCTCAGGTCACATTGCTTCCCAATGTCCAAACAAGCGAACCATGATTATGATGGAGAGTGGGGATATCGAGACTGAAGAAGAAGAAGATAGTGATTCCATGCATCCACTCGAAGATGCTAGTGACGTCGAGCATGCGGTTGAAGGTCAAGCCTTAGTTATCATGCGAGCCCTACATGTTCAAGTTAGAGAGGATGGTGATGAGGTGCAAAGGGAGAATATCTTCTACACTCGTTGCCATGTGAAGGATTGTGTGTGTGGGTTGATTATTGACGGAGGAAGTTGCGTGAATGTGGCTAGCAAGTTGATGGTAGACAAGCTCGGTTTGCATACCCAAAAACATCCCAAGCCGTGCAAACTCCAGTAGCTGAATGAATGCGGTGAAGTGAAGGTAAATAAACAGGTTCTTGTGTCCTTCTGTATTGGAAAGTACCGGGATGAGGTTCTTTGTGATGTTGTACCAATGAGTGCTAGCCATATGTTGCTCGGGAGACCATGGCAGTTCGACAGGAGAGTGATACATGATGGTATAGGAATCGATATTCATTTGTAAAGGACGGGAAGAAAGTAACACTTGCACCCTTGACACCGACTCAAGTGTTTGAGGATCAGATTCGAATTAAAAGGTCTCTTAGTGAGAAGAGTGAAAAAGTGGCTGAAAAACAAGAAGAGAAAGAGAGTGATCTTGAGAGAAAAGAAAGTGGAGAGAATGTGAAAAACACGAGTGAAAAGATGGAGAGTTCAGAAAAAAAAAAATGAGAGGAAATTGAGTTTTTATGCAAAAGAAAGAGAGCTTAAGGGTGCTTATAAGGCTAATAGACCGATGATCTTGTTCTTGTATAAGGAGGTCTATCTTTCTATTTCTAACCTTGACTCTACTTTGCCTAGTGTTGCTATTTCTCTCTTGCAGGAATTCGAAGATGTCTTTCCCGAAGAAATGCCGCAGGGACTACCACCAATAAGAGGTGTCAGCACCCCATTTTGGCCCACCGGCTTCCCACAAGAGGATTTCCGACCGAGGCCCGGGACACTATTCATCACCCGGCAATCAGAGGCAAATAGGCGGGCACGGGGTCATGAGCAATAGGAGAAGAGCACGGTCCACTGAGAAAAGTCGAAGAGAGCAGTCAGAAGAATGAACGAACAAAGAATCCCGAAAACGACGGAGCTGGCACTGTGGCACTATTCACCACCGAGTCACCGAAGCACCGAAAGGTGCCCAATATGGGACTCCAAAAATCCCTCTCAGTGCCAAAGTAACCAATGACACGTCCGGACGCATTTCCGGGGCAAACCACATAAGCCGGGACACCCCGATCTTTCACGGACGCCTTTTCTAACAGAGCTCCCGGAGCCCGCTTCACTGACAAGCAAACGGCCCCCCAAAATGGGCCTACAGGCACCCAGGGACCACCGAGGTCATGGGACAAGCTTCAGACGACCATTCGGAACCCTACAGGGCTCCCCGAGGGACGTTTCAGTCGTAGCAAACGCCTCCCGACGAATCTTCGGGGCACATTCACGGAAAACAGAGATCACAGCGATCCCCGAACACCTCAAGACATTCGGGGAACACTGAGAAAGCCCCGGTCACAAGTCCCTAGGTCATCCCGGGGCAACGGTCTTCAGTCGGAGACAACGAGCCAACGATCCCCCACGAGGCAAAAGGGTCACCGAAACGAACATTAAGGTGCACAAAGAGCAATCGGGGACCGGGGACGCTCAACTCCACTCCGAATGTCCGAACAGGGCAAAACCGATTCTCGAGGGGCCGAGTCGCCCGAACGCCCGTTCACATGACGTATGGCGATATTGGGCTCATTCAAATCCTCTTCGTTCAAGCATTCCAAATCTATAAATTAATCGGATATCGGAGACCGGACGCGCGTTCAATCAAGTCTCAAGCTTTTTCCGGCTTTTCTCTTATTCGAATGGGACCCACGGCTCAGCCAAGCCAAGCCACCAAGCCACGGCTCGCCCACAATCAGCCACGGCACCGACATGACAGCCCCAAGCCGCGGCTAATCCCTAAGCCACGGCTCAATTCGGTGGCTTCAAGCCCCAATGGCTCAATCCCAAGAGCTTCCCTCAACCACACATTCAAAATATCTCTTACACATCCTCACATCAACTCCCATCTTTCCATCACTTCCCATCAACTTCCCACTCACTTTCCCCACCTTAATCTTCCCTCCAAAAATTCGGATCCCTTAAGCACCCACTAATTGCACTTAGTTTTCACTAAACAAGCCATTAAGTCTTCCTTTATAAGTCCATTGCATCATTAACTTAATCACAACTCAACTTCCATCATCTCTCTAGCTTTCTCACTCTAGGAAACCCTCTCCAAGCCCTCTCAAACTTCAGCACTTTCTAGAAATCGTCCAGCTTTCCCTCAGCCCGTACATGGCCGAAAATGCCGGAAAACTCAACCGTTTTCCGGCGACCGCCATCCAACCCGATCCAAACTTGATCAAACTTCATATCCCACATGTTTTCAACCTCCTAAGTCCATTTCCGACCTTAGATTTTTCATTTGAAGCTCCCAGCACTTCGTTCTAGCTCTGTCCAGATTCGGGTCCCTAGGGCGTTTTCTCGATTTTTTAAGCGAGTTCTTCCTTCTCGACTTGAGCAAGCTCAACCAAACTTCATATCCCACATGTATTCGACCTCCCGAGTCCATTTTCGGTGTTAGTTTTGCGATTTGAAGCTTCCAGCTTGCCGAACCAGCTCTGTCCAGAACCGAGTTCCCTAGACGGTTTCACGGCTTCCCGGGCTTCTTCGACGCCATTCCTTCCCACGACCATGGCGAGTCGTGCCATCACTTTCTAAGGGTTCCTCATAACCCTCGCTCTCCCCCGTGACGAGTTGGTCACGTGCCGAGAGCCGCTCAACCGCGCAAGACCGCCCTTTTTCACTCTTTTCCTTTACCGGGTTTCCACAGTTTTTTTTTATCGGTTTCTCTTTGCATTTCCAGTTGAAATCAGTCGTGCGCACGCCATAAGCTGGTCATGAACACCAAGAGCAGTCCCTTAGGAGTCGGAGGAACTCGAGCCAGCTTGGTGCAACACCTGGAGCCCCCTTTGCAGCCGTTTCAACCCAAACAGCCCAGTCGGGTCTGTTCCGCTGGTTTTCCTTTCTAACCCGAACTTTGCAGGAACGCACAGGTCAGCTCGGGTTGAATCTCGCTACGATCCACCTATCACCGTGATCCTCAGCCAGTTAGGAGTCCAATGCCACCGACCTTGCATCAAAAGACCACCGGGAGCCTCCTGTGGAGCCGTTTCTTCATTGGGTGCCAGTCGGGTCTGTTTTGTGGAAAGCCAAGAGATGCTGAATAAGGAATAAAAGACTGCCAAATATTCTAGGGGGCATTTATTTAGTTTCCTCTATTAATTCCGGTTTTAGGAAACTAAAGATATTCTAGTTGCCAAGTTTATTAGTTTCCAGATTCTCCTAGGCTTATATAAAGGAGGCTGAATAGCTGATTAGAGGTACTTTTTTTTTTTTTTGGATAAATGATGATTAGAGGTACTTTCAGACTACACTGGTGAGAATTTTCCTCTATGTTGTTCTTCGGCAACCTTCCGTGATTGTAAGCATGGATGCTTGTAATTCTCGGCTATTTATAATATTGGTTCTTGGTTTTCTATAACCATCGGGTCAATATTTCATTCCTTTATAATATTGGTTCTTGGTTTTCTATAACCATCGGGTCAGTATTCCATCCCTCTTAATCTCTATTGGCGATTCGGGTTCGATTTCCAGTCTTTGTTGTCGGGTCTTGCGGCAGGTCTCGTGGGGTTCGCATCAAAATATTAGAGTAAAAGGACCTCACAATCACTCCCTCACGTGTTTACTCTCAAATCGATGTCACACAAACTATCGTATTTCACTCGATACAATGGCTTTTACCCTCTGATGGTCTCACCCGCTCTGGCCTTTTTCCTCTCACAGATTTCTCCACAAAGTTCTGGACGAACTGAGCAATCTAATTACAAGTCCTTGAGGAAATTACTTGTTCGCTCGAGCCACTTATAATATCAGTTCCAAGTAGCAAAGAAGCAAAGAGATATGGATGGACAAGATGTATGTGAAAGGAATGAGCCCAGACAAATCAAAGATGGAATGGACACAAATACGATCGGAGAAAAGCAGAATGGGAGCAACTATGACTGATCAACTTAAGGCCTGTGTAATCAGATCTTCTCTCCTCTTTTTTTTTTCGATTCTTTTTCTCGATTTTTTTTTAATAGCTATGAACAGATCAATCAAGACTAAATGGAAAGGATAGAAATGGAAGATAGATCTAAAAATTCCAGAATGGTGAACAAGGAAAGAACATGGATAGATGAAACCTCAATTTGGAGCCTAAGCTCTGATACCAAAATGATGCGAACCCCGTCGAACCCGTCGCAGAACCCAGCAACAATAATATGGAATCAAATTCGGACCGTCCAAGATAGAGATTTCGAAGGGTGGAATATTGACCCTGTAGCTATGTAGAGCTAGAAACCAATATTATACGAAGCTTAAGAACCACAAGTAATCGACTTGCAACCCTTGAAGCATAAGTTCAACAAGAACAATTTGGAGAATATCTCTCACACAAGATACACAATGGCAGAAAGTTATCAAAAAAAATAACCTAAGGAAGAGCTTATAAAACAACTAAGGAAAGCACCAGAGCATATTCCAATCAGATTTGGTGGCCATCTTCTAGAAGCCATATCCCAACCAGATTCCAACCAGATTTGGTGGCCATCTTCTAGAAGGCATATCCCAACCGGATTTGAGGTAGTTGTGATCATCATTTAATGCCCCGATGTATACTGATGAGGTCCAGTTGATGCGGACCTCACGAAGGATTGTGAAACCCGACGACCAACTTGAATCGATTCCCAGATCGCCAAACACAGATTTAGATAAAGAGGATTATTGACCCGTTGTTTATAGAGAAACAAGAACCAACAATATCAAGACAAGGATTATCGATCCGTTGTTTATGAAGAAACAAGAACCAATAATATCAAAGTGTACCGAACAATCACAAGCTGTCACACTTGCTCGTTCGAAGGAGTTCAATGAAGAACAAAGGAGAAAATCTCACCAAAATACCAGAATAATCTGCCCTGATCAGCTACTCAGCCTCCTTTATATAAGCTTAGGAGAAACTGGAAACTAACAAACTAGGCAACTAGAATATCCTTAGTTTCCTAAAGCCAGAAATAACAGAGGAAACTAAATAAAGGTTATCTAGAATAGTTGGCAGTCTTTTATTCCATCTTCAGCATCTCATGGCAAGTCAAGTGAATAAAGGCCTTTGGAGACCCAATTGAATTGGACTCCTCTTGGCCCAAAAAGCCCATCAACAAGCTCTCCATAGCTTGTTGGATTTGTTTGGCCTTCGCCCGTGTGATTGGCCCACTCGGAACATGCAAGCCTCCAAGATCTTGTGCTTCAGCTCCCTCTTCAGGAGTCCGACTTCCAAACTCATGTGCATCAGCCTCATTGTCATGCCCATGATCCTCATCATTCTCCCGCTCTTCAAAAGGATTCGTCCTCGAATCGAAACCTACATCAATCGGAGAAAGATCAGAAACATTAAAAGTTGGGCTAACATTATACTCACCTGGTAAATCTATTTTGTAGGCATTATCATTTATCTTGGCTACGACTTGGAATGGTCCAATTCCTCGTGGACTCAATTTGGATTTCCGTTGGTTTGGAAATCTTTCCTTCCTCATATGAATCCACACCCAATCTCCTGGTTCAAAAATCACTTTCTTTCGTCCCTTGTTGGCACGTTCAGCATATTGTTTATTTTTCTTCAAGATATGTTGCCTCGCTTCTTTATGAATCTTTTTCACCATATCTGCCTTTTTCTTCCCGTCAAGACTAGAAATCTCACTTATAGGCAAAGGGATTAGATTCAAAGGTGTTAATGGATTAAAACCATACACAATTTGAAATGGTGAGAAGTTAGTAGAAGAGTGTACTGTACGATTATAAGCAAACTCAATAAACGGTATGCAATCTTCCCAAGATTTCAAATTCCTTTTTATGACTGTACGAAGAAGAGTGGACAATGTCCTATTAACCACCTCGGTTTGCCCATCCGTTTGGGGATGACAAGTAGTTGAAAATAACAATTTAGTTCCTAACTTTCCCCACAGGACGCGCCAAAAATGACTCAAGAACTTAGCATCCCGATCACTAACTATGGTCTTAGGTATCCCATGCAATCGCACTACCTCCTTAAAGAATAAATCAGCAATATGTGTGGCATCATCAGTTTTGCAACATGGAATAAAATGAGCCATCTTAGAAAATCGATCAACAACTACGAAAATGGAATCTCGTCCTTTATTAGACCTAGGCAATCCTAGGATGAAATCCATGGATATATCAGTCCAAGGCTCATTAGGAACAGGTAAAGGAATATACATTCCATGTGGTTTGACTGTAGATTTCGCCTTCTTACAAGTAATACATTTAGAGCAAATTCTCTCCACATCTCTCTTCATATGCGGCCAAAAGAAATGTTCTCTCAAAATATCCAAAGTCTTAACCACCCCGAAATGACCCATAAGACCTCCCCCATGCGACTCAAGCACAAGTAATTCACGCATAGAAGAATTAGGAATGCAGAGCTTATTCTCCCTAAATAAGAATTCGTCATGCTTATAGAACTTACCAAATGCAGCCTTTTCACATGCACTATATATAGCACCAAAGTCAGAATCTTGCATGTACAACTCCTTAAGATGTTCAAACCCAAGAAATTTAGCATTTAGAGTAGAGATAAGTACATACCTCCGTGATAATGCATCAGCTACCACGTTTTCCTTTCCTTGTTTGTACTAAATCACGTAGGGAAACATCTCTATGAATTCGACCCATTTGGCATGTCTCCGATTCAGCTTGTTTTGCCCTTTCAAATGCTTCAATGATTCGTGGTCCGTGTGTATGACAAATTCCTTCGACCACAAGTAGTGCTGCCATGTCTCTAAAGCGCGGACCAAAGCATAGAGTTCCTTGTCATATGTAGAATAATTCAAAGCGGCTCCATTTAGCTTCTCACTAAAGTAGGCAATCGGTCGTTTTTCCTACATCAAAACAACACCTATACCAATCCCGGAAGCATCACATTCAATCTCGAAAGTTTTCGAAAAATCAGGTAAAACCAATAAGGGTGCAGAACAAAGCCTTTCCTTAATCAAATTAAATGCTTGCTCTTGCTCTACTCCCCATTTGAAACCTATATCTTTCTTAACCACTTCCGTCAATGGAGCAGCCAAAGTACTAAAATCCCGCACAAATCGCCTATAAAAACTGGCTAGACCGTGAAAACTTCTTACCTCGATTACGGATTTCGGCATCGGCCAATCCTTAATTGCTTTCCCCTTTTCCTCATCAACCTGAATACCCTTGGAACTAACAACAAATCCCAAAAACACAACTCGATCCATGCAAAATGTACATTTCTTCAAGTTAGCATATAATTTTTCATGTCTCAATGCCTGAAGCACGCATCGCAAATGATGAATATGATCCTTCAAGCTCTTACTATACACCAAGATATCATCAAAATATACAACCACGAATTTTCCAATGAAAGCACGCAAAACATGATTCATGAGCCTCATGAAAGTACTAGGCGCATTAGTTAATCCGAATAGCATAACTAACCACTCATACAAGCCATGTTTTGTTTTGAAAGCCGTTTTCCACTCTTCACCCTCTTTCATCCTAATCTGATGATATCCACTTTTCAAGTCTATTTTTGTAAATAACGTGGAACCATGCAATTCATCCAACATGTCATCTAATCGAGGAATGGGATGTCGATACTTTACCGTGATTTTGTTTACAGCGCGGCAATCAACACACATTCGCCAAGTACCATCTTTCTTTGGCACCAGCAACACCGAGACCGCACAAGGACTCATGCTCTCACGCACATGCCCTTTAGCTAAAAGCTCGTCCACTTGCCTTTGAAGTTCCTTTGTCTCCTCCGGATTAGTTCGATATGCTGGCCGGTTCGAAATTGCGGCTCCTGGCACAAAGTCGATTTGATGCTCAATTCCCCTTATTGGTGGCAAACGATTGGGTAACTCCGTGGGAAAGACATCTCCAAACTCTTGCAAAAGAGAGGTAACACAACTTGGCAAAGAATAATTAAGGTCAGAAAAATAAGCCTCCTTGTAAACAAACAAGATCATTGGGTGATTAGCTTTGAATGCACTCTTGATCTCTCTTTCTTTTGCATAGAAAGTCATTTTTTTCTCTTTTCTCTCAACTAACTCTTTCCTCTCATCTATAGCTAAACTCTCTTTCTTTTTACTATCTCGAATTTCTTCCTCTCTAGTCTTACCAGTTTCCTCTCTCACTTGCTCACTCTCTTTTTTTCTTTCAATCTCAGCTTCTACATCACTTTTCTCACAAATTGATCTCTTGATTCGGAGCTGATCCTCATACACCTGATAAGGTGTCAATGGAACAAGTGTCACCTTTCTACCATCATTGACAAAAGAGTATCGATTCTTATACCCATCATGTATTGCCTGTCTATCGAACTGCCATGGCCTCCCAAGCAATATATGACTAGCATGCATGGGCACTACATCACAAAGAACTTTATCCTTGTATCTCCCAATTGTAAAGGAAACCAGAACTTGCTTGTTCACCTTCACTTCTCCACTTTCATTCAACCATTGCAGCTTATATGGCCTAAGATGCTTCAATGTACGCAATCCCAACTTGTCAACAAGTAATTTACTAGCCACATTCACACAACTACCCCCGTCAATGATCAAACTACATACCCGATCCTTCACTTGGCATCTAGTGTGGAATATATTTTCCCTTTGCACATCATCTCTCTCTTCTTCCTTAATTTGTACATTCAGTGCTCGCATTATTACTAAGGCATTCCCCTCAGCAGCATATTCATAATCACTACTAGAATCATCTTGTGTTGGCATTGAATCACTTTCCTCCTCTTCAGTTTCAATTTCCCCACTATCCAGCATGATCATTGCCCTTTTATTTGGACATTGAGAAGCAATATGCCCAGACCCCAAACACCGAAAACATTTGATATCTCTATTCTTTTGAGGTTGGGATGTAGAGTTACCTCTCTCCTTGTTGTCCCCTTGACTCTTGCTTATGCTCTTTTCAGCATTCGATTTGGGTTTCTCTACTGGTCTTGAGCTGGCACCCCATTTCGACTTCCAATTTGAAGATCCTGAATAAGAACCGCCCTCATGCTTGGCTGGTCTCCCTCTCATGAGTTGCCGTTCTACTTTCATGGCCATGCTAACCATCTCTTCTATCTCCACATAATGTTGCAACTCCACCACATTGGCAATTTCACGATTCAAACCACATAAAACCTTGCCATAGTTGCCTCTTCGTCTTCTTCAATGTTTGCCCGAATCAAAGCTATTTTCATCTCCTTGTAGTAGTCTTCCACGCTCCTCGTCCCTTGCCTTAGACTTTGCAATTTTAAATGCAAATCGCGATAGTAATACGAGGGAACAAATCGCCTCCGCATGATAGTCTTCATCTCCTCCCAGGTCTCAATAGGCCTTTCATGGTTCCTTCTTCTTTCCTTAACCAATTTGTCCCACCAAACGATGGCATAATCAGTGAATTCCACCGCTGCAAGCTTCACTTTTTTCTCTTCCAAGTAATTATGGCAATCAAATACAAGCTCCACCTTCCTCTCCCACTTGATAAAAGCGTCAGGGTCATTCCTCCCTTGAAAAGGTGGTATCGTCATTTTAGTACTCCCAAAATCCTATCTACTCCATCTCTAATTGCATGATCTCGCCTACCATGTCTTCGCCCCTCATTCCTAACTCCTCTGGCTCTGCTCACACTTCCCACGGATGCAATTTCATCATCTTCCTCATAATCTTCATCTTCTTCATCATGAGAATTCGCCGGCTGGCGGATTAGTCTCCTTGCATTGGGAACTCGCACATGCTGCCTGGGTTGCTCCCTCTGCATTTGATCAATTCGTTGATCTTGCCGGTCCATTCTATCACGGATATCTCCAAAAACAACTTCCAATCTCTCGAATTGTTGTTGCATGGCTTTCAAAGTAAAAGCAACATCTTGCTGGCCGGCATTACTTCCATCCCCGGTTGTAGATTCATTGCCTTTTCCTGCGAAGCTCATGTTTGCACTATGAAAAGAAAATTGGTGTTAGGACCTCACAACCACTCGCTCACGTGTTTGCCCTCAAATTATCGTCACTCAACACTCGTGTTTCACTCAGTTCAATGGCTTTTTCCCTCTGATACGCTCACCACTCTTGCCTCTTTCCACTCTAATTTCCTCCTGAAAGTTCTTTAAAGAACTCAGCAACTCACAAATCAAAGGCAACTAGCTCATAATAATTCAAAACAGTAATTAATATATTGGCCCTAACTTGGACACAAACTCACAGGGAAATAAATGGCTAAAGGAAAGTTAACCAAGGAAAGATTTTTTTAGGAATGAAGAAAGGAATATATCAGAGTAATATATGGATGGAAAAGATATGGAGGATGATATAGGGAAGGGAATATGGAAGATCAGGTATAGGGTAATTATGGGAGCAAAATCAACGCAGATCAACAACAAGGTAAATAACAACTTTAGAATACTCTGATCCAATGAATCCGGATCAAATTGACACCGACAACTTTTTTTTTCTTTCTGTTTTTTTTTCCAGCTCTATCTTTTTTTTTTGGCCGAATTTCTTTTTTTTTGCCCTCCTTTTTTTCAGCTCTATTTTTTTTTTGGCCGAATTTTTTTTTGTGTTGTCCCTTTTTTTTTTGGGCTACTTGTCAATCCAGAATGAACAAGCTAGATGGAATGAAATTCAACGAATTGAAACGTAAAGGATAGGATAAACCTGATTTGGAGCCTGATGCTCTGGTACCAAAATGATGCGGACCTCACGAAGGATTGTGAAACCCGACGACCAACTTGAATCGATTCCCAAATCGCCAAACACAGATTTAGATAAAGAGGATTATTGACCCGTTGTTTATAGAGAAACAAGAACCAACAATATCAAGACAAGGATTATCGACCCGTTATTTATGAAGAAACAAGAACCAATAATATCAAAGTGTACCGAACAATCACAAGCTGTCACACTTGCTTGTTCGAAGGAGTTCAATGAAGAACAAAGGAGAAAATCTCACCAAAATACCAGAATAATTTGCCCTGATCAGCTACTCAGCCTCCTTTATATAAGCTTAGGAGAAACTGAAAACTAACAAACTAGGCAACTGGAATATCCTTAGTTTCCTAAAGCCAGAAATAACAGAGGAAACTAAATAAATGTTATCTAGAATAGTTGGCAGTCTTTTATTCCATCTTCAGCATTTCATGGCAAGTCAAGTGAATAAACGCCTTTGGAGACCCAATTGAATTGGACTCCTCTTGGCCCAAAAAGCCCATCAACAAGCTCTCCATAGCTTGTTGGATTTGTTTGGCCTTCGCCCGTGTGATTGGCCCACTCGGAACATGCAAGCCTCCAAGATCTTGTGCTTCAGCTCCCTCTTCAGGAGTCCGACTTCCAAGCTCATGTGCATCAGCCTCATTGTCATGCCCATGATCCTCATCACCAGCACTCTTGATGACGAAAATCAGCCCCAGGTCGACTTGTTCGTCCCTCGAACGGCGTGCCTCTTCCCGAATACGTGTCCATAAATTCTGCAAGGCTTGCTCCAATTTCTTGGCACGTGTTCTGGTGACCGGTCCGGTAGAAATATGCAACTTGTCCTCATGCTCGGAGTCCGGCTCAAC
This sequence comes from Punica granatum, assembly GCF_007655135.1. Lineage (NCBI taxonomy): Eukaryota > Viridiplantae > Streptophyta > Magnoliopsida > Myrtales > Lythraceae > Punica > Punica granatum. The sequence continues at coordinate 19,270,329 of NC_045131.1, forward strand.
CCTATCAATGGCCCACCCATAGTATAAGTAGAAAGTGTTCGTAAATGTTACAATCCTGTTACGACCTGAAACTTTTGTTTATTTGGTTTAGTGGTTTGGTTGTAGCTAAACACACTATTGAGAGCATATATGTACATTAGAATCCGTTAGATTGATTATATATTCATGTAGAGCATGCCGAGTTAGTTTAAAGGCTGGATGTGTTATAGAAGTATACTATATATATATATATGAAAACTTTTCGTTCAGTCTGTGTTACAAGATGGTTGTAACTGAGTACTCTTTGAGAGTTTTATGCATATATCAGAATTAGTTAGGTGGTTATATGTTTATATAGAGCTTGCTGGGTTGGTTCAATGTGTTGGGAGTTAGGAAAACAGATTATACATATATGAGTTGCGTATATGACAATGGATATTAAGGAATAGAAGGGAAACTCTGCTGTAAGTTTCGGGTCGTGACATGTTGGAATCAAGTTGGAGAAATGCAATTAACTGGACCGGAAATAGTCGACTTAACAGCTGAAAAGGTCAAGGTTATCAGGGAAAGATTAAAGACCGCTCAAGGGCGACAAAAGAATTATGCAGATAAACGGAGAAAGGACCTCGAGTTCCAGCAAGGGGATCAAGTTTTCTTAAAAGTATCACCATGGAAGGGCGTTATGAGATTTGGCAAGAAAGGAAAGCTTAGTCCTAGATATATCGGGCCATACGAGATTCTGGAGCGCATTGGGAAGGTGGCATACCGATTGGCTCTACCCCCTGAGCGGTCCCGTATTCATAACGTGTTTCATGTGTCAATGTTGCGTAAGTATATACCAGACCCATCTCATGTTCTGAGTTATCAACCGGTGGAGCTCAATGAAGACTTGACATATGAGGAAGAGCTAATGGAGATCATAGATAGGAAAGAGCGAGTCCTTCGAACTAAGAGAATTTCGTTAGTAAAGGAGTTGTGGAAGAGTCATTCGATAGAAGAAGCCACTTGGGAACCCGAGGATTCTATGAGAGTCCAATATCCATACCTTTTTCCGATATCAGGTAAATAATTTCGGGGACAAAATTTTTATTAGTGGGGGAGATTGTGAGACCGGTCTTTACCAAATGCACATATATATAGGCACACATATACATATCTATATGCACATGCGTGGTTACATAACATACATGTATATAATATACCATAATTTGTGGCTGGATCTTTAAATGTATATAATATACCACAACTTGTGGCTGGATCTTTATCTATATGAAAAATAAAATGAAAAAAGAAAAAAAAATGAAAAATTGAGAAGTCAGATAGAGATGAGTGTAGAATGGGCCAAGTGGTCTCCTCTTCAGCAGCCCTTTTCTTCCCACTGCCTTTGACCATCTTTGACCACCTTTTTTTTCTTCTTTTCGTCCTTATTTAAGCCATACCCTCCCTTGCTCTATCCCTGGCTGAGAGAAAACGAAAATGAACCAGAAGAGAGAGAGAGAGAGAGAGAGAGAACTGAACTGAGTTGAGAAAATTCTTGGAGAAGAAGAAGAGGAAGAAGACTAAGTTGGAGTATAGATTAGTAAGTTGATTATCTATGATTTGAACATTCATATTTACTATGTTGTACATAGTTTGTGGCTCTTCTTGCATCCATCTTAGCTGATCAAGTTTCAAAAGGTTAGTTTACGGGAATTTAGTTAGCTTTCCTAGCTGATATAATAAGTTGAATTGGACATATTTGGAGTTAATCTCATGTTGTTTTGGAATGAGTTGGTCACTTATATAAGCTGAATAATTCGGTTGTATGGCAGGGGGCAAATTTCTTAGTTGAGTTAAGAGGTTTCTAATACACATAGCTATGCCCTTCTGAAAATCTATATATACATTTATAGATGTAGACAAGTGTGTGTACATATGTATATATATGCATATATTTTGCTCTTTGAGCTGACTATGGAATTGAGAAGGGATCTGATTTGAGAATTTATCATGCATTATAATGATATCATGTGATGGATTGATTGAATAAGCTCTTGTTTATTTGTATTTTGGAACCAAAGAAGTACTTAGAATTCCTTGCACTCTTCTTGAATTTGGCTGATCAAACTGGTCATCCAGTTGATATATATTGCAACGAATCCTAAGTTGATATAATTTGAGGAATACATGTGTATATCATTTTGCATCGTTCCCTATTTAGAGAGTTAGTCAGGAACCGAAAGGGATAGGGAAGAAGCATTTGTTAATTATAAACATCTTATATTATTGCTACATCCAGGAAATAGCACGGGAGATAAATTGATGCATATTTTTACTCTTATTTAGTATATTATCTAACCATTATGTTTAAACTTAATAGGGGCTGAGGAGACCGAGACTATACACCCGGAAAGCTCGACCCATTGAGCTATTATTTTCGGGGGTCTTTGTGAGTACTTTCTTCTATCGTAAAATGATAGTAAATATTTATACGTATGGTTATAGATAGGAAGGTGGCTGAATGATTGAGGTTGATGTATATCTTGAGTATGCTTGTGATTGTTTAACAATAGCCATTGGGACCGCTGGACCCAGCGGATTATAAAAGGGGCCTGATTGGCCGCCATACCCGGCGGAATATAAATAGGGACTTGATCCGTCACCGGACCCGGCGGTATATAAACAGGGGCTTGATCGGCCGCTGGACCCGGCGGAATATAAGTAGGGGCATGATCGGCCGCTGAACCGGCGGAACATAAATGAAGGTCAACTCTTACCGCCAGAGGTTAATGGGCGGCTCCCGCTTATGAGATATGATATATGAATGAACAGATAATTTCTTTGAGGTATGCGGGGTCACGGTACCGTTATAACTTGTCGCAAGGAAATGCGACCCCATGGCTATATCGTTGATTACTTGTGATTGGTTGTCAAATGAGTGGTGGAAGGGATGATATTGGTAATGGATTCCATATTATGGTAGAATATGTACATATATATATATATATATATATATATCTATATGTGATTGATTGCTTGTGAATCGTGATAGTAATGTATTAGCTCATTTTACTTTGAAATATAGTACTCACTGAGTTGCAGCTCACCCCCTGCATACTTTTTTCCAGATGAGCTAGAAGCTAGGCTAGCCGCACAGGAGGACTTTTGGATAACGGGGATCAGCGCAATGGATTTTGGCAAGTAGGCCCACCCATAGTATAGGTAGTAAGTGTTCGTAAATGTTACAATCATGTTACGACCTGAAACTTTTGTTTATTTGGTTTAGTGGTATGGTTGTAGCTGAACACACTATTGAGAGCATATATGTACATTAGAATCCGTTAGATTGATTATATATTCATGTAGAGCATGCCGAGTTAGTTTAAAGGCTGGATGTGTTATAGAAGTATACTATATATATATATATGAAAACTTTTCGTTCAGTCTGTGTTACAAGATGGTTGTAACTGAGTACTCTTTGAGAGTTTTATGCATATATCAGAATTAGTTAGGTGGTTATATGTTTATATAGAGCTTGCTGGGTTGGTTCAATGTGTTGGGAGTTAGGAAAACAGATTATACATATATGAGTTGCGTATATGACAATGGATATTAAGGAATAGAAGGGAAACTCTGCTGTAAGTTTCGGGTCGTGACATGTTGGAATCAAGTTGGAGAAATGCAATTAACTGGACCGAAAATAGTCGACTTAACAGCTGAAAAGATCAAGGTTATCAGAGAAAGATTAAAGACCGCTCAAGGGCTGCATGTGGAACATGAAGCCACGACCGTTCATATCCTAGAAATCTATTTAGAAGATGATCCCAGTTCAAAAGGCTGAAATTCAGCTGCTTTTCAATTACTTGGACTTATTTCATTTTGAGCTCATTACACTTAAGATTTATTTTAGCCAAGCCCATTAGCCCATTTAGGTTATCAGCTAGTATCTCTATATAAATAGGCATGTGGCCTCTTTAGAGAAGACAGATCAGTTTTCATTCAACCTTGTGAGAGAGGTTTTCTCTGAGCTGTTTTGCAGCAACTTTGCAGATATTGCAAGTGTGATAACTTGTGATGCCCGACATTTATATTAATATTGGTTTCTAGCTTTTTATAGCTAGCGGATCAATATTCCGTTTATAATATTGATTTGTGGTTCTTTATAGTCATCGGGTCAATATTCCATATCCTTGAAACCTTCATTGGACGATCCCGGGTTTGATCTCATTCTATTGTTGTTGGGTCTCGCGGCAGGTTTATCGAGGTTCACATCAAAAACTTTAGAAAATAGAAATGTACCTCAAAACCACACGCTCACGTGTTAGCACTCAGATTAATGTCACTCAACACTCGTGTTTCACTCAATTTTAGGCTTTTACCCTTTGATATACTCAGCACTCTTGCCTTTTTTTTCCTCTAGATTTTCTCCCCAAAGTTCCTAAGAAACTAAGCAATTCAATCGCAAGAGTAAAATCAGTTGATTAGCCCAAAGCACTTATAATCATTGATTTCAGAAATTGAATCAAATTTAGGATCCAAATCTAAATGAGAAAGGAAATAATATGGTAGATGAAGTTAATGAAATAACTGAGATGTACAATGAAGATTTGTTGGAATAAGGAAACAAGAGATTTATGGAAAGTATCGAAATTGAATGAATGAATGATTCTAAGAGACAAGAAAGGAATGTGATAGGAAAATATTCAATTGAAAGGAAACACTATTAGATTTCCCAACTGCACTTAATATGCCAGTAGTCCATCAAAGTAAACAAGTATATATAAAAGAATATAATTCAGGGATAATAGCAGATATGGAAGAAAATAATCAGAAACTTTTGGAATTCCCTACTTCACTTGATTAGTAGTGATCTCTAAGGAAACTTCTTCCACCCCAAAAGTAAAGATTTCACAAACAATTGCTCTTTCCTTTCTTTTTTTTTCAACTTTTTTTTCCTCTATATTTTTTTTTGGACAGATTTTTTTTTGACCTCCAATAAGATAAACTGAAATTTTAGGGTTCTTTAGGACAGTTGGAATCAACCAACAAAAATCACAACTTCTATCAACAATTTACGAACCCTAAGAACAATGGATAACAAAAAACGAAATAAGATAGATGAAACTTGGATTGGAGCCAAAACTCTAATACCAAAATGATGCGAACTTCGACGAACCTGCCGCGAGACTCAACAACAATAGAATGAGATCAAACTCGGGATCGTCCAATGAAGGTTTCAAGGATAGGGAATATTGACTCGATGACTATAAAGAGTCACAAATCAATATTATAAACGGAATATTGACTAACCAATATTATAAATGTTGAGAATCACAAGTCATCACACTTATAATATCGGCGAAGTTGCTGCAGAACTCAGAAAAAACCTCACAAAGTTCAATTAAAACTGATATATCTTTTCTAGGGAGGCCACATGCTTATTTATAGAGAGATTCTAGCTGATATCCTAAATGGGCTAATGGGCTTGGCTAAAATAAATCTTAAATGTAATGAGCCCAAAAATGAAATAGACCCAAGTTGTTGAAAAACAATTAAATTCAGCCCTTTGAACTGGGATCATCTTCTAGATAGATTTCTAGGATATGAACGGTCGTGACTTCTAGTTCCACATGCAGCCCGCCCAAGAGCTTGACTACTCCTCCATGGACATGCAATAATAGCCCTTGCATGGCTTGTTGAATTCGCTTGGCTTGTGCTTTTGTACTTGCTCTAGCTGGCACATGCTTATCCCAAAGCTCACCTTCTTGCCCGACCTTGTCATCCTGGGATTTTTCCTCATGCCCGTGCGAAGGGTCCTCTAGCTGGATCATATCACCAAGCATGGTACGTAGCTCCTCGAACCTCCGATCTAATCTTTGCTCAAACCTCTGCTCGAGAGTCCGCTCTATCCTTTCGATCCTCTGCTCCAGTGTTTGAATCGCGCCCACCTCCTGCTCTTCGGCATTAGGGTGATTGTAAATCACCTTGTCCGCCATGATCAGATTTAGGCAACTCCTGCTCTGATACTAACTGACGTGGCGCGGATCACGATTTCTCGCACCTATATCCGAATTTAGACTCGAAGGGAATAGCGCACGTCTAAATCCTAGCGATATGCTGAAAACCAAGGGTTGTGCAAACTCAAAGTATTATTAAATATTAAGAGTTTCTGAGATATCATTTTCCAATGAGGTGAATAGCCTATATATAGAGGGAAGACACCTCCCTTGACTATAAAATAAAAAACTGACATCTAATTCTTTTAAATTATATTCCTAAAATGAAACAAGGAAATAATATGAAATAGGAAACTTCTAACTCCTATATCAAGCTAATATATGAAATAACATCTAATTAAGGGAAACTATACTATAGCAATATTATTCTTTTGTAGCAGCTTGAGTCTTCTAGAATATGAGCCGTCACTTTAGGCTGGACTCCTCGTCAGTCTCCTATATCCCAACTAGACTAATCCAACAGACGCCGTACCATAGACCCTCCTAGCTGTCATGAAACTGAATAAAAGAATGGCAATCGAAGGTTTTCTACAAACCCTCAACGTCTACAGCAGAGAGGCCAGATGAACTACACATCTCTAAAGTTGAATGAAGATAAAAAAATGGGGTTGCTTTTTACAGTGGGTACGTGCGATCTTGGATGGCTGTAGAAGCACTTTGAGTTCTCCAGAAGACGGCAAAGGACATGACCTCACTCCTGTAAAAATTGGAAGGCCGGATTCTTGAGAAGTTCTGCAGCAGGTTTCACAACAGAAAAGTCTTTCGGGTGGAATGGATTCGAGATCTCTTCGACAGAGAATGGAATGCTGCGCAGAAACCAGAAATTACAAGAATTACTTTGCAAATTCACAGATTGCACTAATAATGAATCTTACTTAATTATTTGTGTGATGATTAATTTTACCTGGAGTTATCACCTAATAAAACGGAGATGCTTTCATCATCGCCATTGGAGTTCTCTGTCATGAGAACTCGTAGGCTTGATATTACCTGTAAGATAAATAGGGATTAATGAGAAAAAAGGGGGGGGAGGGAATACAACATATCTACGAGTGGGTTAACTACAACTGATCCCCACTGGGAAAGCTTTTCCTATCCTTAAGGAGAAAGCTAAATAAGAAACAAACTCACTTCAGGAGCTACACTCGGAGTATTGTAGTTGTCATCACAATACAGCATGCACATGTGATATAGCTGCTGGACACTCAGTATCTGAATACATAAATGCTCAATATCAGGGAAGCAGATAAGTCAACAAAATCTTTTCAATAGTACAATGTAGATGCTTATAGCATTCTCACAGGATTAAGCCCCCGAAGATTTACATATGGGTTCAACAGAGACGATTCCCAGTGCACAAGTTTCATAATGCATGAGGAAGGAGGAAGGGAGGGAGAGAGAGACAATACCGGACAGAGGTCATTAGTAATATCATCATAGGTGATTCTCGACTTCTGGTGGATAACCTGCAGAGGAATCAACAGGAATCAGATCAAAGATACAAAGCAGCATGCGGATTGTAAACTGATGCTCTCTACTTTCTCCAAGTGGCAGCAAGATACAACCTGTAGCAACACAGTGATCACGTGAGATCACTCGCACCAAGTCCTCACCTAACCAAACTCTAGTCCCAGATAAGGAAATGCAATTTTACAGTATTTATAGGGAATATCTACACAAATCTCCGAAGTTATATTTTTAATGGATCTCTATTTGGCCAGTCAATAACAGCCAGAAATGGATGTATCTTTAGGCAATGAATAGTAACAAATCTCATCTAAGAAACCAATTATTTAACTATTTCAGAAGGTGGAAAAAAATCCATCATACCAAGAATCCAACAGCCTGCCTGATGTGTTTAAGTTCATCCCAGGACGAGCCTGCATACTGCGTTAATTGATTGTTTGAGTAACAGCCAGATGCCGCAGCAGCAGCTAATAATAAATATAAACTGAATCCAGTATTGCAACCAAGTAGAAACAAGCAAACCAATGTGCACACAGTCAGACCATAATCAAAATATCATTCCAATCACTTGCATTAGTTATACTAAACTAACCCACAAGCATGGCGTTGAAATTGCATTTCTTTAGTCGCTGCAGCACAAACCAAATTCTCTTAAGCTTGACCTGGTTTAAATGCAGTGGGTTTAATATATATCTCCCTGGTTCAACCATTCCGGTCCAATCTTAAACATCAGAAAGGATTAGGGTTCAAAGAAGGGAAGTGGTCGCTAGTTCTCTCAACCCAGCTGGCAGGTCTCGTCCAGGTTTTAATCATTAAAGAAACCGAACACAGAATTCAGCAGACCAAATTTATGGAAAAAATAATCTTTAACCAAATAAATGGTGAGTACCTCTCTGGTTGCTTCATTGCACCATATCTCTAATTCATCCAAACCAGCCTTGATATATTCCCCATTGCTAAAGGTGCAGCATTCTTGCCTTAGTAGCAAGCTGCCATAGCAGGATATTACGGCAAACCATGCTAAAGCAGAACTGATCAAAAATCATTTCGCCCAACTCAAATTACTATTACCTATTAAATAGCTGGACATTGATATACTGAAAAGTTTGTCTAAAGATCTTCTCGCCAAGAACCAGAGGCACCTAAAAGAATATCGCAACAAATTTATAACATGTACTAGGGCGTAAGGGAAAAGACAATTCTCTTCATATGTTAACAGCATAAATAGAATTCCATACATAGTTATTCTTCAATGTAGATAAAAGACTATTGAGGCTCTCAGTGATGCTTTTCCAGGGACTAGCTTGGGAAGAGTTATTGAAGGACCCTTCAGGCTCTCTGGACAAATTTGAACTCGATGTGCTTGGTTGCTGAAAGCAGAGAAGATTAGGGACTTAAAAAAGACGACTGCCTAAGACTATCAATCTTGAGAAAAAGCTCCTACGCCAAGCAAGAAACTGCTGGCTACTATAAGAACTCAAATTCTCTTTTGTTTTCTTGTTGAATACAAATTGTTTCTTAGACCATGAACACCCTAGAACCTTACAGACACAATGAGGTTATGCGCTATGCATTAAACGAGGTGCAAGGTAGTCAAGTCAAAGACATGTTTGCACACTGCGGTCTTTTCCCATTTAATATCCAAGGCTAGCAAATTTGCAAATATTCAATTACTAAAGCCTACAGAAAAATTACTGTTCATATATTAACTCGACCATGATCCCAACAAATTGCCCTGATCAGATACTTTGCCCACTTAGAACAACAAAAATAATAATGAATGACAATAAAGATGCATTAACTGATGTCCAAACAACCCTATAAGAATATTCATCCATTCAAGAGAAACACAGAGGAATTTGCAGTCGACAATGCTCACATGAAAGAGAGTATACTTCCCAGGCAATCAACAAAGTAAAGTAACAAATATGTCTCGAAACACATTCCATTACCTGTAAGCAAGAGGAAAGAGACGATGACAATTCATTCTTAAGATTGTCCCAAATAATTCCATAGAAAGTCTCAACGTAGGCTGTAAGCTGCTGCCTAAAAAGCAAAGCTGGGTACTTGGCATCAACTTGTGGTACTACCTCAAGGTGGGCTGAAGAAGGAGAGGCACGAAAACTCTGAAGAAACAATCACAAGTCAGCTATTCCCCTTCGCTAATCCTTACGGCTCAATCTTGTAAAGAGGCAGTCTTCTTTTGCATGTTTCCATATTAGGGATTTGCATCTGCTGTCACTTACAACACCTTCTAAATTTCAAAAACAAGAACTCTTGTAGCTAAGCGTGTTATTGCTAGCAATATTATGGATGAAATGAAATCAAAGATCAAAGTAGTTCCCTTATATTTCAGGAATGAAGAAACATTTTATGTTCAAATATGAGGAAGCAGCCTGATGTCTTTAAGAAAGCATCTGCTTACTGTAGGCAGCAGTGGATGTATTGCATAAACGTTCTTCATTTTCTGTTCTAGTTATTGACCTAATAACTTCTGTTTGATTTCTCCGGAGCTTTCTAAAGATTCTTGACTTGTATTATTATTTTCCCTCTCATCAATTCCATGGCTAGAGTCACCTAGAGCAGGACTTCTGCAATAGATGCTCTAACAGTAAAATTTCACTGTCAGAAGTGACCCAGTAAATGAAGCAGCAAGAATTACCCGTGTCATCCTCTCAAATAATGATGTGGGCTTCTTAGTTGGGGTCCCACTAGATGAACAAGTAGCCTTTAAACTGCGTTGAAGCATAAACAACAATGTAGAAGTGTTCGATAGCCAGTAGATCATATGCTCATTATCGTCCTGTTTCTGCAAAATCATGCAATACATAAATAGATTTCTTGGGCATTGAGCCATAACGATTTTAGTTTGTCCCCCCCTCTGCCTTCAAGAGAAGTCTTCCAACAATTTAAGCTCAACACGTTTGACTCCTTGACACATTAACATAAAATATTACTTATCCAGGCACATTTTATTTCGTAATTTATGGCTAAAATAAAAAACAAGACCAAAGATTTTATATATGGCTTGTGGAAGCATGCAATAAATAGAATATAGTTCATCAAATACATGAATTGGTTAAGGAGAAATCCTGTCCACACTTACTAGAATGCAGTGAGCAGCATCCTCTTGTTATACTTGCCGATAGCAAAATCCAAATACTGCTCACTAATGTAGAAGAGCAAAAGGTACAGGCGAGTAACATACCTCAAGTTGAGCACCAATAACCTGAATCAGTCGATCAAAGACACTAGTTTTTTCCGCTTCAAATGATCTCCAATGTAAAAGGCATTTGTAGATAGTAAATGCAGCAACAGGTTTGCCTTCACTAAAACCTTGATGCTGGCTGACACATTTGATAAGCGCGTCTACACTCTCCTGCATCATCAGAGGACAATTTTTGGAACTTAAAAAGATTCTAAAGATAAAGGGAGATGGATGAAATCGTCTGGTATCATCCGTACACGTACCTGCTGCTTTTCGATAGATTTCCTCTTGCAAGACTCCGAAACTAAACTTTTTACTGGTACAGGGATCTATAAAGAATATTGTTAGACCCAGAAAACAATAAGACCCACAACCAAACCCCTCCCACCCCACACATGCGTGCGTGACTCCACATACACAATGGGGACATAGACTAGATTCTCTTGTTTACTTACATGGTGACCATTTTCTATGGGCTGCATGAAGATGAACAAAAGAGAGATTACTAATGTTTCAATAAGATAAGATGTCTAAAAACTAATTTTGCAGAATATATTGTCGAAAATTTGCAGCATCATACCTGATCCTTGCTCATGGACAAATGTGCTGACATTTTCTTCATCGATGTGTTTGTCATAAGTTGCTGCCTAAGAATTTGATCATCAGCTTCCATATCGGACACTTTCTCTTCAAGCCTGGAGAATAATATTGCCACCAATTAGAAATGATAAACTCCAACCACAATCATAAAATTAAGTTATGTGAGTTCCTGCTGTTTCATGTTTTTAGGTGCTTTTTGTGCCATTGTTATACGTTACCATAAAGAAAAGGAAGTTCTGGTACCTTTTTTGATGAAAATGTGCATGTACAATGAAACTTAATCCCTTTTTTCCCTTTTGTTTACATCATTTTGAAATGTGGAATGAGGCATGCTGAAGAAATTTAGAGTACTAATGCAAGACCTTTGCATGGCAGTCTTCAACTCGATTATTTTTGACTCTGCCGCCAAGGCCTGCTGGAGCCTCTCTTCACTGAGCTTGTTCGACTCTTCATATTTCTTCTGAGTTCCATCAATTTTCTTTTCCAACGAATTGACAAGAGCCTGGAGAATCATAAGCAACCCAGATGTCATCAAACAGGAAAATTACCAGTAAACCACCACTTGAACATAATGCAACATCGGAAGAAAGCATAAATCCTAGTTTATTCTTAAATCCTTTATATAGCGGATCAACAGTCAACCACAGGCATTTTTATGCCATAGGCAAGAAATATCACCTCGCAGAAAACAAATCCCAAAATGTGTTGTGTTTTTCTGTATTAACCGGTGCGACCAATGCAAGGTTTACCGCGTGATAATAGGCCCCGTACAGCATAATATCAGCGTGCCATCGGTAAGTCACTGATACTCCCATATGCAACATGTTTCCTGATAGACTAGATAATGGTAAATTTAAGAATTTAGTGCTGACCTCTGCTTGATATCGGAGGTACCATAAAACAGACTAAGTTTCCCTAGCTCGACATAATTTTAATTCAAACTATGCTATTAAAGAGAGAAATTCATAATAGCAAGTGAAATCTTTCAATTTAAGCAATTTTAAATGGCTTTGGGACCAAGGAATTGATACATCTCGGGGATGAAATTGCCATTTAGAATTTGGACATGCTTTATGATGAATTCAATTTATTTTAATTTCCATTCTTTTTGGCCATATTTTAGTTTCCATTCTAACCCACTGAATGTGACCTCCTTTCTTCTCCGCAATTTTGTTTGCTCTTTCAACAGTAAAATCACATGTGGCTTTTGTAACAAAACCTTGAGATTCTCATTCTCGGCCGCAAGTTTTTCCATCATCTCGTCAACAGGTATCTCATTTACTGCTGGAGCTTGCTCAGCCCCTAGTTTGGCGGACTCACGCTCCTTGAGAAGCATGGCCTTCGTTTCTTCGAGCTGAATTTTCATATCTTGCAAAGCAGACAGCAACTTCCTGTTCTCTTGGGTTTTAGCTTCCTCAAGATCAGCCTATGCAAAAGCACTAAACAGTAAGAAAGTAAGGCATTAAAATTAAATCAAAACAAGGCAACACAGATAACCATGGAAAATCAGCATAGTAAGTCCAAAAGCTTGTTCTGCTCTTCCTAGCTTCCAATTTCCTCTTTTGAAGAGAGAAGTTTAGATAAAACAATTTAGTACTTCTATAAAACATTTTCTCTGACTAAACCACCAATAGATAGAGAGAAAAAAAAGGGTTTCATCTGTTGAAAAATCTGAGAAAAGGGGAAACCAATTATATGGCGAAAGAGCGAACCCAATAACAATCAAAAAACAGCAAAGCAGGCTAAAATACCCTTTGAAAGAATACTTGTATAAAAATTTTAAACAAGAATCACTTTCCATCAGCAAATGATGTCTAAGAGATTCTCCATGCAGCAAAAATCACTTGCTTAATCACCAATAATAGTACCATGATAGTTCCAACAAGTATGCCATAATGATAGAGTGTCAATAAACATTCTTTTTCAACTTTCTCGAGACACAATCTAAAAAGCGCACAAACCCTCATTCGCTTCTCCAGCTGTAAATGCCAGGTTAGCTGTTCAACCTCCTTTTCCAACTTAGTTTTTGCAGCTTGAAGAGCTCCAGTTTCTTTAGCAGCCTGCAGATGTTTGAAGAGGGAAAACATGAGCATGGGTTGATTTGACAGGAAGAGGTTGCATATGCACTGCACGAAATGCTTGAACAGCTTCTTGAATTTGAAATCCTAAAGAGAGGTGTTAAGCACATACTTTTGGCATCATAGAACGTCAGCCTCAAATGAAGCATAAAATAAGCAGAAAAATGAAAGAAATAATAGCATGCATTTACAATTCTAAGCTTCCGCAACTCTCTCCGTGCAACCTTTCCTCGCCAGGCACATTGCATTGCAATTGCTGCTTTTCTTAGTCTCAGATAATGTAGTCGAGCCAAGAATTTCCGACAATGACTCTGCAGTAAGGAACTTGTATTATTATATATCCAAAATAAAAATAGGAATCCAGAATAAACTATCAATAGATTATGACCAACAAAAAATGCCTTCAGTCCATAAATCAATCATGATTCCAAGTTTATGCAACATTTTTAGTTGTGAAGACGAGATTCTTATTTTTAATTGTATCTTTTAGAATCTGTATCATGTCCAGAAACTTTATACTAGATTCAATTGGGCAAAATTCCTAAATTAAGAATGCAAACTCATGAAGAATGTAAAAGAGAGAGAAGACATGAAAACTGGCAAACCAAGCAACAGCCGCCGCAGATTTAGTTTTCCTTTTATTCCCTTAATTTTCCCTATTAAATATAGCTCAATGACAAAGGTAATGTTTTCACTGATTATGCAAGTATACAAAAATTATGGTTCTTTAGGACCTGATAGGCCAATCCACCAAACCATTTTGTGGAACATACAACAGAAAGGAGAGATTTCCAAACATCGGTACCAACTCAAGTTTCTACCTGGATGGTGATTGCAGCCTCTGTCCGCTTTCTGTACTGGAGCTCATTACGAGCAGCCATTCCACGCAAGCCTGCTTGAATACAAAGAGCAGAATAGCAAAGGCTATTGTAAGCTTCCCTTGCAAGGCACATTCTCCATATATTTTGGATTTTCAGGCAAGCAGCTTCCATTCTCATGCTTTCATATTGATTCCGTGCCACTTCTCCTGCAATTGGACAGGGAAAAACAAAGCATGTAAAGCACAGCTAACTCTTCCAATGCACATTTGTTTAATAACTTGGTATACACTGAAACTACCCAGAAACGTACGGCATATTATTTATTACCCCTACAGATGGCTTGAATTTGAATGGCGGAATGCTGCAACATAATGAAGCTTTTGCGAGTGAAATATGTGCGAACTTTTCTTTGAATTTTGATTGCTGATATCCCTAAAACCTCATTTCTACGGGCATCCATTTCTGCCATCTGACCAGCCCGAAGAAATAGTTTTGTCTTTCCAATCTGCCAAAACAAAGGAATGAGAACATTTGGTTTTTCTCATTCTAAATAGCTTAGAAAAGTATCTAAAAGGAGAAAATAGATGGTTTACCTGGTAACCTTGAAGGTTGGCTTTCTCTAATATCTTCTTGCAGGCAGCAACCTCATCAGTGCTATATGCAAAATAAATGTATTATTAAACACAACAAAGATTAGGAAAAATAGAGATGAAGTACAGGAATGACATTATAGAAATATACAGGAGAGAAAGGAAGAAAATCTTACCCTCCACGAAGAACATCTGGGGAGAAAATGCCAAAGCGAGAAACAAATTCATCAAAAGTCTTTCTTGTGGGGTATCCCGCGCAGCTTATCCTTATTGCCTCCATGACTCCCTGAAGACGTAATTGCAGCAAGTAATTTAGATAGAAGTGTATTATCTGGCCAAAGGTATCTTACCTAATATCAACTATTTAAGAGTATCCTTTGGTGCAGACCAACATTTTTTAAAACCAAACTGACCCTTGCAGAAGACAAAATGGAGGGTCGCAGTTGAACCGGTTTGACTGGCTGAAGTGTTGCCCTTTAAATATACATCTTTAATTTTGAAGTATACATATAAATTCATCATATATTCTGCCACCCCCCCCCCCCCCCCCCCCCCCCCCCCCCTATGTTCTTTGAGTTTCCAGCTCTGACAGCAATTTTAGCTGCAACTGCTTATACTTTCCAAATGCAAGGTTAAAATGTGGCAATTATTCTTCAATTGTTGAAAGTTGCAACTTTTGAATAGTATGCCGACATACTGAAAAACTGTTATTATCTCGTCGGTTGATTTATCTGGGAAAAGAAAAATATAGCTTGTGGTAAACGATCAGTCATATTAAGAAAACCAGTTAAAACACTAACAAGTTAAACCATTCAATCTGCTGATTCTGCAGTTTTTCCCAGATTTTATCTTGAATATTTAATTAAATAATATTTCTGGACTGAGTTGGGTATCACTTCCCAGCCAACTGGTTAAACCCAAACGAAAATAACTTATATTCTACACATATGTAAGAATGGGGAGACTTGAAACTTGGGTCTAGTACTACATAAAGGCATCTTGATTGATGATTCATCATGTTTATTTTGTGATGGTAGCAACCAAAATGAGAAGTAAAAGAACCAACAGGCTTACACCACATCGTAGTTGCTGCAGGACATTGCTGTTCTCAAAACTCGACGGCTTAAGAAGATTATTTGGCTTAACACAGCGGACATAATGAGGCTCGGTAGCGCTGAGTGTTTCAAGCAAAGCTTGTAGTTGTTGCTGCACAACATATTTTGTAGGTTAGAAACAAATATTGGTTACATGAAGTAGCTAATAGTTCATGTTAGCTTTAACGGATTGAAAGATAGACCTTAAACCTAGAACCTATTGATGAGAACTTTGATGTCTTGGATGATTCCTCAGGTAGAGGTGGGAATAGGTCCTTAATGAAGGAACATCTAGAATCACTCAGGAGGGCTTGATGCTCAGGAACAACATAGTCCTTGTTTTTGTCGAGGAAAAATTCTGTTTGGTATGTTACCTGATACCAAAGATCTCATCAGAGTTCACAACCTCGCAATGCACAAACTATTCATTTGGATTACTATAGACATACTCCCACAATTTGTCAGGCAATGTCACCCTAGAGAAAACAACATTAGGGGTAGAAAACTTCAACCAGAAAGATACGTACATCCCCAGCGTAATGGCAGATCGTGAAATCGGTTCTTGACAACTTTGGTTTGCTGAAGCGCTTATGATCTTTAAATGTCTGATAAAGCTTTTCAGCAAAGGTCTCATGGGTAGATCTTGGGAACATGCTGCAGAATTGTCAAGTGACAAGTACAATTTTAACAACACAAAAATGCAATGTATGCTTAGGCCTTTTGCTATCACAATCAATGATGCATATACAGTTAGTAAGTGCATACCAGGCCTCATCCAAAAGAGCGATGATCCCACCTGGTTTCTGAAATTTTCCAATAAATATTAAATATTAGTACTGACACTTAATGTAAACAAGTGATCAACTAGTAATAAGGACAATAAAAGAGATTTTCTTTTGCTTTCTTTTTGCTGATTACCAAATAACGAATATCACAGATGGCAGCATGGGGTTTTGAAATCATCATTGCCCCAAAGGATTGATGAACCAAAGGCTGGCAGCGCCTAATGATCACAAGTGCATTTCCTGTTTTCTTAAGATTATATTAGGATGGAGAATTGATATATTGACTTCAAAGTTGCGCCTAGACATTCTCCTATGGCACTGCTAATAGTTGAACTTAAATTTCATGCCATCATCAGTGTTAAAAGGATAATTAGGCACAAATTTAGGAGGACGCAGCAATGCCCTATTAGGAATACTACAAGACCCTAGGCCTTATTTCCCACAAGCAGGGCGGTGCTTTGCAGTTAAATACCTTAAAAGAAATTAGAATCTCTAATTAGGCTCATTTACAAGTTCTCCTGAATTATATCACTCTTATTCAATGAAAACAAAAAAGTCAGGGGAAACTCTGCCATCGAGTTTATCCACCTCTTCAGTCCCTCTTTTCTATTCTATCTTCACATAAATCCATCCCAAAACGACTCGAGCAATGTTAACAAAGTGAACTCACAAGTACCGAAAAACCGAATCGTAATTCTATTACCTTGAAGAATTAAGCACATTAAAGAAAAATAAAATTCATGCAAACCACTCAACGAGGAAGGATTAACATAAAGTGAAATAGTCAACCTTCTCTATCAGATCGAGGACATCTTGATTGTCAATGAATTCTATATAACTCCAGTCAATTTCCTCTCGGGTATATTCTTCCTGTTCCATCTTAAAGACATGCTGCAAAAGAGAAACTTGATGTGACAATAGATCACGAAGGTACAAGAGAAGTCGCAAGTAACAGAATGCCAAAAGAAAAAGTTTAGCAGGCAAACCTGATTAAAATGTTGCTGCAATTTTTCATTTGTCAAGTTAATGCAAAATTGCTCGAAGCTGCATAATAAAAGTTTGACCAATTTTATAAAGAGATGCAAGAACCACTATGCCACAATGAGGGTGAAAACCTTCCAAGTTGCAATAAAAGAAAAGAAAACCAAGAGAGTGAATTACTTAAATTTACAACCTAAGCCCTTAGTTTCTTCCTTTTCTTTTTTTTTTTTTTCCTTTTTTGGTGTTAGAAGGTTCCTATTGGTGCCATCCCCATCTACTCGCAATAATAACTTTATCCACTCTATGCAAGATTGAAGCTCAACACTAGCAACCTCATAATGAAATTTTAATCCAAAAATCACAAGCCATGAGTTACAGTAAATAGTAAACCAGCAAAAGCATACCAGTTAAGCACCTGTTCGTCTTGAAACTCTCAAATCCATATATATCTAGAACCCCAATAATGAATTTTGAATGAGGATCTTGTCCAATCGAGCTATTGATCCTCTCCACAATCCTGGGAGAACAAATGAAAGGAATGTCATTTTCAAATACATGTAGAAGTCTGACAACAGCAGCCCACTTTGCCCATCAATTTGCAGAGCCAAAGGACCACAAATATACTCTTAGTCATAGTAGGTGATAGAATATGCTGAAACAAACAAAATAAAGAATGCATTTCCTGAAGGATCAAAATGTAAAATCAGACACTTATGAAGCCATTTATCTTTTGGAAAGACACTTCATTCTAACCATTTTGTGTTTCTCTCCTTTTAGCCTATTCTATCATAACACAGCTTGGTTCTCCCAAAGTGTTAATTATCAATTTGGTTTATAATTTTCGTAAACCAAATGGATAATTATGCTAAACTTTGCTGTAGAACTTACCAATCAAACAATCTCGAATAAACGATCTTAGCTAAAGCATCTCTATTGACAGCTGCGGCCTCTGGGTTGAGCCACTTTGTTATGGCCTCATCACGAGTCATAATTACCCGTTTGCACAGGGAATCTTCAAGAGCCTTATCATCACACCTGATCAACAATTTGAAGGTAGATCAACATTTTATGTTTAAATAAACAAATATGTTTAAGGCAAGCATGTAAAAAGATACAAAGAGTAAAATAATCTGAAAGGAAAAAACAACTGTACATAAAAAGTGCAGCAGCCATCTTAAGATGAAAGCGAGACTCATCATTCTTGGGTTCAGAAGAATCCGCCTCCTCCCCCTTCGCAAATTCAATGTTTCCTAAATGAAGTATAGCAGCAACAACTCGGAATATTGCATCCTACAGGAAGATCACATACATATATGTAAATTATAATATCATAATATAAATACGTTCAGTTATAATAGTCAACTAGCAAAGCTCTCACCTGTTCATTAGAGCTAATCCCAACAACATCCATAGCCTTCCTAGTGGCAAGATACTCCTTTGAATCATCCAACCCGTCAACCTCAAAGCAATTCGACTGGTTAAGATAATGAAAATTCCTGGGGTCTCCCAATTTATACTTCTCAACGTCCTAATCATATGCAAGATAATAGATAAATATGCCAGATACTGCTGTACTAGAATTTTGCGAGTTTAAAAATTAAAGTGAGGCATCTGCATATTATAGTATCAAATGGAGTTTCTTCAAGAATATCAACAGGAGCTCAAGAACTTGCCTCTGAAGGTGCAGCACAGAGCATATAAAAGCAATGGTAGTTTCTCTCAGGATCAGACAATTGACAAACACGTGAGCGTTCTAATAAATATGTTCTTATTGCCGCTCCCGAAATTCTTCCACTTTCATCAAATTGTAACTCCACGAATTTACCAAAACGACTGCAAACAAAGTGGCATTAGTTTAAACCAGACCTTCTGATATATAGAGAATGTGAATACAAATTGAGAGACAGACCTAGAGTTGTTATTTCTGACAGTCTTGGCATTACCAAATGCTTCTAAAACAGGATTGGACTGCCATAAAATGTCGAGGAAGAAATGAGTCATTAGTAATCAATACAAACTCTTTTTCATCAGATTAAAATAAAAATATATATAAAAAATAAAAAAGGAAAGCAGTGTCAGCTGTATTACAACATTTTTACTCAAAAGGAACCATAATAAAGTGAAGAATCATTTCACCCATACTATGAATCAGAATCTTTACAAGCCCAAATGATTTAAAACATACAAACCATTGGGCTGTTTGAAATTATTCAAAAGACTAATTTTTAAGTATTTTTAACCTACAATGGACTTAGCCATATGTTTTCAATTAACTTTTTTTAACCAACAGAAGTAACTGGGATTTAGCAACTGGTACCAGAGGCCAACGACCAGCATATGGTGGTCTTAAACACTAAACAGATGGCAGCAGGTTCTACTTTCTAGTAGTGGTTGATAATGGTTTTTGAGGAGGTGTAAGGTCAGAGGAGTTTTGCATTTGATAGCATCAAAATGTATTTCCTAACTTTATTGTACAAACACTTCTTTTGCTAGAGTTTTTTGAAGGACTTCTCCACAGACATTACTGACTATTTTTTATTTTGGAAGCAGAAAACCGGTTTTGACTTGTTGCCAAACAGGCCCTCTACCTCTAGAACTTGTTGCTCCACAGTTCGTCCCTCAGATGCAGCTCTACCTCCCATAAAGGCAAGATAGGACATGAGCATCTTTGTGCTCTCCGTCTTACCCGCTCCACTTTCTCCACTTACCAAAATTGCCTGGCTGATTCCCTCTCTAATCATCTGCCTGCATCAACAAGGACTTAGATGCTTATTCATGTAATACAATCTGATAGGTGGCACCTGATAATTGATATGAACTTTACCTATATGCAGAATCTGCAATAGCAAAAGGATGGGGGCTCAATTCACCAAAGAAAGCTCCCTTGTATTTCTTCATCGTCTGATTATCATACAAATGGGGTAGCCTTCTGAAAGGGTTCACGGCGATCAATATATTTCCTGTATAAGTCTGAGAATCATGAGGTATATCAGCCCATTAGTTACAACTATAGGAAGGAAAATCTTTTTATGACAAACAAGCAGAGCCCACATGAAAGCTCATTGACACCAAGACAGGACCCCTGAGGTTGCAAATTTAGAAGTGTCGGCACACCTCACATTGCTCCTTTTATATGGATAAAAATAAGATGAAGTAGTCAACTAGATTACAGCCAACAAGTCCTAATATGCTAACTGCTAAGGAACAGAAAGGAAATTGGATGGAATCCACATATAAAAATTGAATTGTTTGTATGGAGCATTTATTCTGCATATTCCATTTCCTTGTCCCAAATGTGCTATGAACATTTTGAATATAGCACAAGAAACTGCGAAGAATAAATAAAATGTGTAAAATTCATCCTCACATATATTTCATCCATATCATATCGGCGTCTTAAATTGTCCAACACTCCAGGTTCATGAAGATATGCTAGCCTTGTCATATCATCAACACCGCATTCTGGAGCTTCAGGATCCTTTGGATAGACATTGGATGCTTTTGCAACAACCTGGTAAACACAGGAGGACAAGTTCTCCTCTAAGCCTCTTCTATCAGATTTGGAAAAAAAAAATTTATTTAAACGTAAGAAATAAGCATGATACAATTTCATTACTACCACTATCATGAGCTACTAGCTACTGCAGAAACTATTGAGATGTCAAAAGATTTATCAACAACTGCCATGGACAGGTCTGCAGCACAATCTTAAAATTTGGATATCCTGATATGATGCATAACATAAAAAAAATATCCACCATAATTTCAAGCTAAATTTAAGTCATATCAACCACTCTTTTCCTTCTACTAGTAGACACAATAACAAATGTGAACAAAGTCATGCTTGAAACCATAATGCAGAGTTCAGTCTTCTGTGTACAAAAGCAAAAGGAAACACATCCTCTAACAAAGGTATCATAATCAGATCATTGCCACAAATTCAATACCAAAATAGAATCACCTAAACATGAACCGAAAGACCTTTTCAACAGAATAAATATAAATTTATCGCCATAATATAGCATGGGGGATAAAGCAGCTTCAGGGGGAAAAAATTTGAAAAGACACAAATGTTTACTTAAAAAATATAGCTGTTACAAGACTAAGCATACCACTTCTCCAAAAATCAATTCTTATAAATAGATCTGCAAATTTTATGCTCTTTGTAATAACTATCGATAGCACTTCCCCTTCAAGCAACATTACATTTATGCATGCTGATTAATTCAGAAATCTGACAATGCTCCAACGAAACGGGAAAAAGAAATCTCCACTCTTAATGTCTTGGAATCCATGAGGAAAAAACAAAGCTTATTTGAGAAAGAAGTTTAACGAGGGGGGAAAGAAGTTTAACAGGGCGGGGGAGAGGGGGGGGGGGAATCAATCCTTGTCTTCATCCATTTGTACTCTAAGTGGTTCGACTAGTAAGATTTCCTACACAGTTATATAATTGGATCGTCAACTTTTCTTCCAAAATCCTGATTTGGAAAGCATGCCGTCCGGCTTCAGCTGAAAGAGCACACACTTAAAACAAAAGGCAAATGGTTTCTTCTTGATTAGCCAACTACTAAAGTAGAAGCACATTCTGCCTGAACGGTGATGTACCACTGAGAGATCAATCAGCAGGAACAAACCACCAATGCAATACTCACCAAGTTTCCTGAGCTGCAATTTATCTTTATCTCATCACCCTCGACCTCCACAACTTCACCATCTATCCAAGCTACCTCAGGATCCTCCACCCACAAGAGAGACCCAACCGCGAAATTGGCCTGCTGATAATAACATGATCATCAAATACCAGTATCAACTTAACACATACAGCAGAAGCATATTGATGGGATCTGCGCAAAAAGTCATGAGCACTATCTCGGACAATCAACGCCAGACTAGAAAGAAGCATCGCCGCAGCAGCCACTAACTCCAATAGTAATTCATAGTTGCATATGTGAATTGAGCTAAATTTAAACATCAAAAGCAAAAGCTTCAGGCATGTTTCATGCCATCCTGAAGATTTCAATAAATTCTGCAAAACATATCCTGAAGTTGGCTGAGAAAAGTGGTGAAACCCCAAGAAACAGCAACTAATGGTGGTGGGAAACAGGACCACCTTTTCATAACTTACCAAAATTAAATAAAAGACTGCCATAAGTTACTAGTTATCCGAACAAAGACAATCCATGGAAAGGTGGAAATGAGCAGATTAATGCCAACAGTTTCTGAATGCCAGAAAAGTTTACCAGGAATGAATACGAAACAGATTGAGGAGACCCACCATTGCCCTGACAATTTGAGATCCGAGGAGCCCTAAATTCCAGTCACCGGCAATGCAGACCCAATGCCGAATAGACCATGAGCAGCCAATGCACCTTAAACCACATGGGAAGATTCAGGCTATCTTTCTGGCTTCAACCGGACGGACGTAACCGAGTAGCGGGTTCACTCAACTGCCTGTAATGATTGATTATGAAGAGACGATCGAGAGAATGGAAATGGGCAATGCGGAGGGAAAATGGCGTTGCTGTTGATAGGATAGAGAAAAGGGGTCCCGTCCCGGTGGGAAATGGGCAATGCAAGGCCTCTGAACCCCTTCTTCTCCTCTTCTCCACTCCGGGCCGGGGGTGGCGGAAATCAAACGACGCGAGTAATAGGAATCATCACCACCATTCCCGCTGGCTCCTCTTCTGGGACAGGTTTTGTCAGTCTTTCCTTCCTTCTTCCTCTTCCTCCTCTTCTTCTTCCGCTTCCCAACGTCCTCTCTCTCTCTCTCTCTCTCTCTCTCTCTCTCTCTCGCTTGCTTCCTTTTTCTTCGTTCGTACGGGATTTCATGGTTTCAGGAACTCCAGCAACCACGTGAACGGAGAAATTATTGGGTGAACTAAGTTCACCACGTCATCAATGAAGTAACCGATTACCTTCCGCCACCTGTAATAGTGGCCCCACTAACTATTTCAAATGATTCCCAAATTTTTCTCTCCCTTCTTCCGAAAACCGCGAATGCGCAAGTCCCCCCCAAGCCTCTCTCCCTCCCCCTTTGTTAACTCTCTTTCGTCTCCCTCTTAGCAGATTTATACTTCTTCGTAGCAGTGACGCCTCACCTCTACCAATGTCAGGCTTCCAGTTCCAATGTGTAGGTGGGTTCGACGAATTCGAAGTCAGCTTCATTGCAACAGAGAGAGAGAGAGAGAGAGAGGGCGAGCGAGGATCTAGTGAGGAAGATAGGGGAGAGGAGGAAAGACTGTCGCTTCCCTTCGTGGCCTTCGCGAGAGGGGACATCGTCGTAAGGTATTAGAAAGAAAGGGAGTTAGGAAGGCGAGTGCGAAGAGAGCGTGTAGGTAGTGAGGCAAGTGGCAAGGACGAAGGCTGAGAATGGAGGCAAGGAAGAAGAGAGAGGGAGGATAGGCTAAGAGGAGAGAAGAATGAGGTAGGAGCGGAAGGAGATGAGGGCGGAGGCTGCGGTGGCGCCGGTGGGTGATGGCGAAGGGTTGGCTGCCTGCTGCAATAAATGGGCGGAGGAGGGAAGAGAGAGAACGGGAGTTTTACAGGAAAGAGGGTGGGGGGAGAGAGGAAGCTTTAGGGAATGTTTTAAAAAGAAAAAAAAATGGAGTCGGTAATTTAGAGTGCGTTTGGATTTAGAGTTGAGTTGAGTTGAATTTTGATTTTAATTGACTTGAATTATTGTATTATTAAATTATAAGAAAAAGTGTGAAAAAATAATAAATAATTGAAAGAAAGTAATGATTGTGTTATTAAATTGTGAAAAAGTAATGAATAGTTGAGAGAATTTAATATTAAAAATTGAATTGAATAATTAAAAAAATTTTAAAAATGTAAAAAAAATGTAATAATTGTGATGTTGAATTGAAAATAAATGGAATTGAATTGAATTAAGTTAAAAAAATTTAAAAAAACAAACACGCCCTTAATTTTTGAAAGAACACTGCACATGGGTTGTTATTTCACCAAATAATTTCTAACGCGGACGCGTCGACGTTTTCCTTGATGCCACAATTGCCCTCCCGATTCTTCGACTTATTTATGGATGGATACCAGGGGAATGTTGAAGGTCGTCTTGAACCCTCTTTTCCTTAAGCCTTTAGGTGTGGATATTGTATTTCAAAGTTTGGAAATTTATCCAGTCCCGACCTGGACTGACTTCCCACTGGCCCAGATGAGCAAATGCTCATTTGGACCCATCCATTACAGGCAGCCAGTATTTTCTCTTTTTTTTCTGATTGTCCATTGATATAACAAAAACGAATATAGAGTAAAATGTTCAAGAAAATTATTACAAGGAAAGAAACCATACAGCAGATCTACCGAAATCATTGCAAAGGAAAAAAAAATTACGGGAGCACATCCAATGAGATCAAATACAATTGCAGAGAACCCTCCAAATGTACGTCTAATCTCAACCTCTTTAAACTGAACTCTTCGTCGACCTAGTTAATGTCAGAAAGAGGAGCCAAGTGTAATCCATATAAAGCAGACAGCTAGTAATTAGCACCTTGCATATTTTACTCTCGCACATGATTTGAGTATCGGAAAGGGAAATCGGCACCCAACCCCGGTCTCCCTTTGTGCAGTTATTCGTGGTTCGTGATCGTGGAGGCATCAACAACATCTAGCACGTAAATTGTTCGTTATCAAGACCTAATTTTCTAGGTCCTAACAAGCTCGAGTAGTAACTTCTGACGTGATCTCCAGCATTGGAAAGTCTGTTTCGATTTGGAATTGATGGGCAACGATCACTCCCTTGTGAATCTTGGCTGAATTTTGTTAACCATTTCCCAATCCTTCCTTGATCATTGACTTGTCAAAGCTAAATCTTTGGGTCGGAAACAAATGTCTACACTTATTTTTCTTTAATTTTTTTTGATGAATTTTTTTTCTTTAATTAGTTTATCAGATTTGATCCCCTTGCACACCCCATACGTATCATTGTATAATCTTTTCGGCTCACTTTGATCTGTTTGTTAACTCTGGTTGATTTTTTGTTACAAAAATAAAAATAAAAAAGATTTTGTAGGCCGCTACACCATAATTCGAAACTAGTTAAGTAATATGTAAAATTGGTTGAACCCATATGAATAATCTTTTTCTTAGCTAGGTCTCTGTCCCGTGCAGGGGCTTGTTTCAAATATTATTTAATAGCTTCATTGCTTTCTATAATTAAGTTGAAATGTTTCATTAATATATATAATTTTATTATATTAAATTGATGATAAATATCACCAAATGCCATAACTATAAGATTCTCAAATTTTGAAAATTTTTACTACAAAGTATTTTTATGCATAGCAATATTTTCTAAGAAATTTAAAATTTCCCAAATCTTGAGTCATCCAAAGTCCTTTATTTCATATTCCGATGTTGAGTTTTGCTTGAATTTTTTTTTCAATTCCAATGTAATTAATTTTAATTTTAAAACATTTTCAACACTTTTTTAATTCAAATATTTTAAGTTATATTATCATAATTTCGTCGAATAACTATAACAATATCTTATATTATTATTTAGGCGAATTCGATTTTGTAACTACCTCCTTATTTTTATTATGTGGTTGAAATATCAAATATATCATTTATTCTTAGTATAAACAAAATATGATTTATCATAAAAGAGATTAATTGAACGACAATATTGTCCAATTAATATTATTTTCTCCTTTCTATTTTCTCTCATGTGTCAATCTCTACTTATTTTGCTCTATCTTTTCTCAACCTCAAAATTCCACATTTTATCATATTATTTTAAATGAAAAAAAATTAAATTTAAAAATAGTTTATGCAAATCCTAGCACGACTTCAATGGATTCAGTTTAAATTCCAATTGGACCGATTACGCGGGCACGAGGAAAGAAGTTTTAAGATGAACTCAACGGCCTAATTCAAGAAGTTTGGGCTCAAGCAAATTTTTGGAGGCCCATCGGATATGAACCACGTGATCAACAAAGATCCATTAACATGATTCAAGTTATAGAAGATTTCGGGCAAGGCTAAATTTAGCAAGTGTTTGAGGAAGTTTCTAGAATATTTGATAATCAAGAAAAGATATCATCAGATTTGTTTAAAATTTAAATCTCATGGAAATATTCTCGGGATATTTAGATTTCATATCTTTGTAGATTATGCGATATCTCTATCGATATTTTAGGTTTTATTTTCCTTATCTATAGGAGGAGATATGACTATATTAGGATTAGTTTATGTCTATATATATTCATCTTAGTGAATTTTTTTTTTAAAAAGGAACATTCAGAAAATTGTGAAAATATTCTCTTTGGTTCTTTAAGAACTAATTCGAACTTATTGAAAATTTTCATGGCGTTCATCATCGACTTATCAAACGGCTTTCCATCACCGTTTATGGCGTCTTCCTATATACCAAGGTTCTTGTTTCGCAATAAATAACGGGTTGAGGTCAGTTATACCAAGGTTCTTGTTTATATTGTAAACAACGGGTCGAGGGTTTGTCAATCAAATATGATCGTGGAATGATCTTGGGTTCCTTTAATTGTTGGGTCTCATCATTCTTGGCGGGAATCGCATCATTTGGTATCAGAGCATTGGCTCCAAATCAGGTTTTCATTTCAATTTGCTGAGCTTCATTTTGTCAAGTTTGTTCTTTTTGAATTGTTATTAGTCAAAAAAAATTCAACCAAAAAAAAAAGAAATTCAAAAGAAAGAAAAGAAAGAAGCCATTGTAGTCAATTTGATCCAAATTCTTTGCATCAGACCATTCTAAAGTTGTTATTTCCCTTTCTTTGTGATCTACATTGATTCTGTTCCCAGAATTACATATAACATTCTGATATATATTCATCCTTTATAGTAGTTGCATTCTCTCTTGTTTCCTTTCTTCCTTAAATTTCCTTCGACAATTAATTTTCCTTGATAAGTTCTTGCTGAATTGCTGCTGGAAATTTTGGAGAATTGTTCGTTTAGTTTCAAAAGATTTGAAAGAGAACATTAGAGGGTTAAAAGCCACATTTGTTTGAGTGAAAACACGAGTGTAGAGTTATTCACATTCTTGAGTGTAAACACGTAAGGAAGAGAATTGTGAGGTCCTTTCTTTCTAACTTTATTTTTCAGCAATCATGTCTCACAACAGTTTTAAGAGTATTCCTGAAGGAGTTACGGAATTGACTGATTCAAAAATACTTATGGAAGCCATGATGAGTGAGATGAGGCGTGTGATGAAGTTGGAGTTTGAGCAGGTTCATGAACGGATAGATATGATGGAGAATAAACGTGTGGAGTAGCCACGAAACGCTCCTAATGCACGTAGGAAGGAAAGAGTTCAACCAAGCGAAGTGAGGGTTGAAGATGAAGGGAATTATGGGCCTGGTTTTGATGAAGAAGATGATCGAGATTCGGTTGTTAGTAATATGAGACATGGAGGGCGGTTTAGAAAAGTTAGAAATCGGGAAGACAATAACTTGGATAGTATTAAGATGAAAATCCCATCGTTCCAAGGAAAGAGTGATCTCGAAGCATACCTTGAGTGGGAGAAAAAGGTGGAGCTTGTATTTGATTGTTATACTTATACCGAGTTGACGAAAGTCAAATTGGCTGCAATTGAATTCTTGGATTATGCAATTGTCTGGTGGATCAATTGGTGATAAATAGGCGAAGAAATAGAGAGGCACCTATAGATACGTGGGAGGAAATGAAAAGGGTGATGAGGAAGCGATTTGTTCATAGTTATTACTACCGAGAGCTGTATAATAAATTACAAAATCTTAGGCAAGGTAACCGGAGTGTAGAGGAAAATTTTAAGGAGATGAAAGTGGCCATGATTAGAGCAAATATAGAGGAGGATCGGAAGGCTACTATGGCAAGATTTTTGACTTGATTGAACCGGGAAATTCAAAATGCCGTGGATTTACAACATTATGTGGAGTTGGAGGATATGGTGCACATGACCATCAAGATTGAGAACCGGTTCAAGAGAAGAGACAATACACGTGCAAGCCAAAGTCCAAGCACATCCACTTGGAAACCGAATTAGTGGAAGAAAGATGAGAAGCAATCCACGTCGAAGTCGAAACCGAGCAAAAGCAAGATGCAACCAGCCACGTTCCTCAAGGTAAAACCAACATTTCTACCTCCAGGAATCGTGACATTAAGTTTTTTAAATGCCAAGGCAGGGGACACATAGCAAGTCAATGTCCGAACAAGCGGGTCATGGTGATACGAGACAATGGTGACATTAGGACCGACACTGAAGATTCCGACAACGATGACCTGCCCCCATTGGAGGACATTCCCGAGGAGGAAAATATAGCTCCAGATGCATTGACATTGGTGGCAAGGAGAGCATTGAGCTTGCAAACAAAAGGAGTTGAAGAAATGCAGCGGGAGAACATCTTTCACACTAGGTGCTACATCAAAGACAAGGTATGTAGTGTAATTATTGATGGTGGTAGTTGTACTAATGTCGCAAGCACAACTATGGTGGAAAAATTGGGACTACCCATGTTGAAACACCCTAGGCCGTACAAGCTGCAATGGTTGAATGATGTGGTGAGATAAGGGTGAATAAGTAGGTGTTAGTTGCATTTCGAATCGGTAAATACGAAGATGAAGTGTTATGTGATGTAGTACCTATCAGCACCCCATTTTGGCTCACCATTCCAAACAACGATATCAGCAATGGTCCAAACTATGACTTGAGCAAGAATACAGAAAACGGCTCGGCAGAGCAAGAAATCACTATTCGTCCTTAAGTCGGCAAAAATTGAGCAGAAGACATGCACATGTGACAGAAGGACTCCAGGGGTCACCAAAGGGTAACAGAGTGACTAGAGAGCTCAATAACGTCCAAAACCGGCATTTCCAGTGTATCACATAGACAGTCCTATTTTCTGATAGTTCGCTCGACCGTCGGAAGATAGCCAATATTGGACTCCAAAAATTCCCTCCAATGCCAAACAGATGAAAAGTGTCTCCAAACGCATTTCGCAAATCATCTGCTCTATACAGAACAACTTTTTGTATATAAACAATTTTTCAGTGGAAGTCAAAAAACGTCGATTTCTCGGAGCAAAGTTAATTCCAAATATCGGATGCGGCCTTGCCCCACAATCGTACAGAGCACGAGCAGTGCTTTAGATTGTCTTTTGGAAACCATACAAACACCCTGAATGACTTCCGAGCGATAAAACGGATATACCCCTCTTCGGAAGAGCATAACCGGAGACTGGTCTGACGGAATTACGGCAAATGAAGTTCACACTACATTGCCCTGAAAACTCCAGCGGACATTTGCAATTGGACAAAACAGACAGCAAAACCCTTCACGGTTTCCCAAGTAACCTCCGAGGAGCACAAAAGGCAATTTTCAGTGAAAAATCTATAGCTGGAGGTCCTCTTTGGGGAAACTTGACGCCTGATGCTTACCTTACACAATGCTAGCATTCTCAAGGCTCAATGTGGAATCGTCGGAATGAATCACACAACTCATGCAGACCCCTCGAGCAGTGCTTTAAGGGTCTCAGATGCACTTTTCATATCCTTAGAGGCCCAATCTCGGCAAACAGAGATCACAATGATCTCCGGATCGCCCAAGAAACTCAGAAAACAATATAAGAAATCTAGTTTCGGCCTCCTAGGACATCTCCGGCTTCATATTTGCATTTACCGGCTTAAGGGTCAAGTGCCCACGTAATTTGACAATTTATGTCAAAATGACCAACGTGGGATGCAGATACAAGATATGCTGTCAGAAATGGGTAACTGTGAGACCGGTCTTTACCAAATACACATATATAGGCAGACACATATACATATCCATATGCACATGCATGGTTACATAACATACATGTATATAATATACCACAATTTGTGGCTGGATCTTTATCTATATGAAAAAAAAACGAAAAAGTGAAAATCAAAGAGAGATAAGTGTAGAATGGGCCAAGTGGCCTCATCTTCAGCAGCCTTTCTTCTTCCCACCGCCTTTGACCACCATTTTTTTCTCCTTTTCTTCCTTATTTAAGTCATACCCTCCCTTGCTCTATCCCTAGCTGAGAGAAAACGAAAATGAACCAAAAGAGAGAGAGAGAGAGAGAGAGATATAAGTGAGTTGAGTTGAGAAATTCCGGGAGAAGAAGGAGAGGAAGAAGGCTAAGTCCGAAAATATTGATTGTAGGTTGATTGTTTATGATTGAAACATTCATATTCATTGGGTTCGGCATAGGTTAGGGCCCTCCTTGCATCCATTTCAGCTTGTCTAGGTTTGAGAAATTTAGTTGTTGTAATTTAGTTAGTTTTCCTAACTGATATAAGTTGAGTTGGATATATTTGGAGTTAATCTCATGTTATTTTAGAATGAGTTGGTCACTCATATGAGCTGAATAATTCGGTTGTAACGCAGGGGGGCAAATTTCTTAGTTGAGTTAGGAGGTTTCTAATACATATACCTATGCCCTTTTGAAAATATATATATATATATATATATATAGATGTAGGCAAGTGTGTGTACATATGTATATATATGCATATATTTCGCTCTTTGAACTAACTATGGGTTAGAGAAGGGAAATTAGCTGACTCTAGGCTTGAGGAAATTTAGCCTTTGTTGTTTATGATTCCTCTATCGTTAGCCATACTTAAGACTGGCGTGAGCTTGAATCCGGTTAGTCATTGATGTGTTGAGCGTTTATGCGGGTAGGCATATGAGAGCTATTGATTGGTGTTGGGTGATTGTTAATTTCCCTTGGTGTGATGATTGAGCTCGACGTGCTAGGAGTTACGTATAGAAATCATAGGGAGATAGGATACTGTTTTGACTATGAAGTGAAGAATTAAACTTGTTTTCTAACCGTCCATTGCATTAGTTGGGCTAATAAATAGTCGGGGCCACTTGAAGTGTTATTTCTATATTTTGTTATGCTTGCCCCAAGTGCCTTCAATGTGTTATCTAAAATGAATAGCCTATATGTATATATGAGGCAAGTAGATGTGATTTGAGCAATGCATGTCTATACCAATTGCATTGCGCCCCATTAAAAGAGTTTGGTAGGAATCGAAAGAGATAGGGAAGGAGCATTGTTAATTATAAACGTCTTACATTATAGCTATATCGATGAAGTAACACGGTGATTTAATTGATACATATTTTCACTCTTGTTTAGTATATTATCTAATCTTTGTGCTTGAACTGAATAGGGGCCTGATCGTCCGCCGAACCCGGCGGAATATAAATAGGGACTTGATCGGCCGCTGGACCGGGCGGAATATAAACAAGGGCATGATCGGCCGCTGGACCGGCGGAATATAAATGAAGGTCAACTCTTACCGCCAGAGGTTAATAGGCGGCCCCCGCTTATGAGATCTGATATGTGAATGAGCAGATAATTTCTTCGAGATATGCGGGGTCGAGGTACTATCAGAACTTGTCGCAAGGCAATGCGACCCCATGGCTATATTATTGTTGTTTGGATTTGGTTACCATATGAGTTGTGTGAAAGTATGATCTTGGTATTGGATTCTATATCTGGTGGAATATGTACATAAATAGATATATTATTGATTGTAGTGAATTGTGATGTTAACATATTAGTTCATTTTACGTTGGAATATAGTACTCACTGAGATGCGGCTCACCCCCTGCTTACATTTTTCCAGATGAGCTAGAAGCTAGACTAGCCGCACAGGAGGACTTTTGGATAACAGGGATCAGCGCGAAGGATTTTTGGCAAGTAGGCCCACTCATAGTATAGGTAGTAAGTTTTCATAAATGTCACAGTTCTGTTACGACCTGAAACTTTTGTTTAGTTGGTTTTGTGGTATGGTTGCAGCAGAACACTCTATTAAGGGTATATATGTACATTAGAATCTATTAGATTGATTATATGTTTAGGTAGAGCATGCCGAGTTGGTTTAAAGGTTTGATGTGTTATAAAAGCATACTATATACATATGAAAACTTTCGTTTAGTTTGTGTTACGAGATGGTTGCAACCGAGTACTCTCTTGAGAGTTTTATGCATATATTAGAATTAGTTAGGTGGTTATATGTTTATATAGAGCTTCTTGGGTTGGTTTAATGTGTTGGGAGTTATGGAAACAGATTATACATATATGAGTTGCGTATATGACAATGGATATTAAGGAATAGAGGGGAAACTCTGCTATAAGTTTCGAGTCGTGACATTTTTGGTATCGGAGCCTAAGTTATAGGATTCTGTAGACTTAGTGTGCCTGATCCCCATTCTTTTTTATTAGTTGCGGCCCCAAGACGGGATATATCTCATAATTGTATTTGTTTAAATGCTTGATTAACTTGTGTATTTCTTAGGAAATTAGCAATGAGACCCAAACGTGCGAGGCGGGGTCGACGTAGGTACCGTACAGCCGAGAATTTAGCTGATCAGGACCAACTTGAGCCTATGACAGAAGATCAAGTGTCTCAAGCTCCTCAAGAGGCTACTGAAGCTCCCAGGGATCAAGATCCACCAATCCACCAAACATTAGTAGCGATGACTCGTCTAGTTGAGCAGCAAGCGCAGCTAATCGAGCAACAAACGGCCTTCTTCCAGAGGCAAGCAACACAGCTGAGTGCATCCACATCTCACATGGAGCAATAATTGACGCCATATGAAAGGTTTAGGAAATATGGTCCACCTAGTTTTTCGGGAAGTGCTGATCTTATAGAAGCGGAGAATTGGATAGCTGGAATGGAAAGAATTTTTTCAATCATGGAGGTTTCAGACACCCAACGTGTGGCACTTGCGACATTTATGCTAGAAGGGGATGCTCAGTACTGGTGTGAGGCTACTCAGAGACGACTGGACCCGAACTCCTCACACGTTATCACTTGGGCTGAGTTTACGCAAGCATTTTATAACAAGTACTTTCCAGCCTCGTTTCGGCGCACCAATGAGCGGGAATTTCTAAATTTGAAGCAAGGAGAGCTCAGCGTAGCTGAATATGAAGTAAAATTCACCAAGTTGTCACGTTTTGCCCCTACATTGGTAAGTGATGAAACTTCCAAATGCAGTAGGTTCCTGGATGGATTGAACCTCAATATTAGGTCACGCGTTTCCGTTCTGGAGATCCCATTATTTTCAGACCTGTATAATAAAGCCATTATTGCTGAAGAGGACTTACGAGAGGAAGTTCTTCAAAGGGAACAAAGTAGAACTTGGCCTAGTAGTTTAATTGTAGAGGGTTCCTCCCGACCCCCAAAAAGAGGCGGGTTCACTCAAGGCTTCAATAGAGGGAAATCAACTTATCAGCAGTTTCCGCAATGGTCTCATGAAGATAAGGGCATGAGAAGTCAAAGTGGCGGGAGTTATAGTGGAACTAACCTCCCGAGGCGTAAAAATTGTCAGAATTGTGATCTATTTCATTCCGGTGTTTGTCAAGTACAGTTTGGGAGTTGTTTTCATTGTGGACGTCGTGATCACTTGAGAAACAATTGCCCACAATTAAGGAGTGAAGGGGTTACTTGTTTTAGATGTGGCATGAAGGGACATGTAAGACGAACTGTAGGCAGCCTATAGTATCGGCATCTAGTAGTGCTAGTGTGGGCAACAGGCCATCGATGATGAGAGGCCGTGGGCAGATGAGCAGTAATAAGAGTGTTCAAAGCCGAGGGGGTGGATCGATGGTGAACGAAGCGGGATGCTGATGCCACTCCGACTGTGGTGACGGGTACGTTAAATCTCTTTAATAAACCTGCTCATGTACTTATAGACCCAGGTTCCACTCATTCATATATCTCATTGTCATATGCCATGCATTCTGATAGACCACGAGAGTTATTAGATAGTCGTATGTCCATAGCTACACCGACCGGGAAGAGTGTAGTGGTTGGGGAAGTGTATCGCAGTTGTAGACTACAGTTAGGGGATAAGGAAATGTTAGTAGATTTAATACCCTTAAGTATTTGGGATTTTGATGTTATCCTCGGGATGGATTGGCTTGCTTCTCACCATGCTTCTGTGGAGTGTTACAAGAAAGAGGTTATCTTTAGAGTACCGAATGAGGTTGAATTTAAGTTTCATGGAGATCAGTTGGGTGTTCCATTCAATGTTATATCATCCCTCGAGGCGACGAAATTTTTGAAAAGGGGGTGTGAAGGATATTTGGCACATGTGGTTGCTACCGAGGTCGACTCACCGAAACTTAGTGAAATTCCAATAGTCTGCGAGTTTCCAGATGTTTTTCCGGATGACTTACCTAACCTTCCTCCTGATAGAGAGATTGAGTTTATTATAGAGTTAGAGCCCGGTACTGCCCCCATTTCTCGTGCACCGTATCGTATGGTCCCGTCAGAGCTCAAGGAATTGAAAGTCCAGCTACAAGAATTATTAGAAAATGGATTTATCAGGCCTAGTGTGTCTCCTTGGAGTGCTCCAGTTTTGTTTGTGAAGAAGAAGGATGGCTTGCTCAGATTGTGTATAGATTATCGACAGTTGAATCGGGTCACAGTGCGCAATAAATATCCTTTACCCAGGATAGAAGACTTGTTTGATCAGCTTCGCGATGCTACTGTCTTTTCTGAGATTGATCTTAGATCGGGATATCACCAGCTGAAGATCAAGGACTCCGATGTGCCCAAGACTGCATTTCGCACTCGGTATGGACATTATGAATTATTTGTGATGCCTTTTGGGTTAACAAATGCTCCGGCTGCTTTTATGGATTTAATGAATAGAGTCTTCCAGCCATACCTTGATCAGTTTGTGGTAGTTTTCATTGATGATATACTGGTATACTCGAAAGACAGGGATGAGCATGAAGAACATCTTCGAGTTGTGTTGCAGATTTTGAGGGAAAGAAAACTTTATGCCAAGTTTAGTAAATGCGAGTTTTGGTTAGATCAAGTGGGATTCCTCGGGCATGTGATTTCGGGTGATGGTGTATCAGTGGACCCCATGAAGATTGAAGCTATCCTAAATTGGAATCGTCCTACAAGTGTAACAGAGGTGAGGAGTTTCCTAGGATTAGCTGGTTATTATCGAAGATTTGTGGAAGGATTCTCCCTTATTGCTGCTCCCCTGACTCGGTTAACGCGGAAGAGTGTGAAGTTTGAATGGACAGATGAGTGTGAGCAAAGTTTCTAGGAGTTGAAGAAGAGATTGACTACTGCCCTAGTGCTTATTATTCCGTCCACTGATGAGGGGTTTGTGATATATAGTGATGCATCTCATCAAAGCTTAGGCTGTGTATTAACGCAAAATGGCAGAGTGGTGGCTTATGCATCTCGACAACTAAGGAATCATGAGAAGAATTACCCGACGCATGATCTTGAATTGGCAGCTGTGATATTCGCTCTCAAACTTTGGAGACATTACCTATATGGAGCAAAGTGTGAGATTTATACGGATCACAAAGAATTTGAAACATTTGTTTACTCAGAAAGAACTCAACTTGAGACAAAGGAGATGGATGGAACTAATCAAAGATTATGATTGCACGATCAACTATCATCTAGGAAAGGCAAATGTTGTGGTAGATGCACTGAGTCGGAAATCATCAGCAAGATCAGCAAGTATGTGGAGTGTTCACGACACACTTATTAATGAGTTGAGGTCATTAGAAGTTAAATTAGAGGCGACCAGTTTAAGAGCATTGATGGCTATTTATGATGTGAAACCAGTGCTATTTGATCGAATTCGAGAAGCGCAACAAGTAGATCCATTTTTGGTAGAGATGAAAAACAAGATAAAGGAAGGCAAGAAGTTTGAATTTCTCTTGAAAGAGGATGACACACTTATGTTTGGGAATCGAATTTGTGTACTTGACGATGCTGAGTTGAAGAGAGAGATCCTTGCACAAGCCCATAGCTCACCATATGCGATGCACCTGGGAAACACCAAGATGTATTATAATTTGAAGAGAAGTTATTGGTGGTATAATATGAAAAAGGAGATAGCTGAATATGTTGCTAAGTGTCTAGTATGTCAGCAGGTTAAGGCAGAACATCAGCACCCATCCGGGTTATTACAACCTCTTCTGGTACCTGAATGGAAATGGGAAAAGATCACCATGAATTTTGTCTCGGGACTTCCACGAACACGAAGGGGGCATGATTCTATATGGGTGATAGTTGATAGGCTGACTAAATCCGCTCACTTTCTACCAGTTAAAACGACGTTTGGTGCAGACCAATTGGCACAGTTGTTCATTCAAGAGATTGTGAGGTTGCACCGTGTGCCGGTATCTATAGTATCGGACAGAGGCTCATATTTTACTTCCAAGTACTGGAATAGTTTTGTTACTGCTCTGGGCACGAAGCTGAATTTGGCCACTGCTTTTCATCCCGAATCAGATGGG
The DNA here is from genome assembly GCF_007655135.1 of Punica granatum. NCBI lineage: Eukaryota > Viridiplantae > Streptophyta > Magnoliopsida > Myrtales > Lythraceae > Punica > Punica granatum. The sequence goes on from NC_045131.1 coordinate 19,307,220, forward strand.
CAGAGCGAAAGGACCATTCAGACATTGGAGGATATGTTAAGAGCGTGTATCATAGAATTTCAAGGTAGCTGGGATGACTATCTTCCTTTGATGGAATTTGCCTATAATAACAGTTCCCAACCTAGTATTGGAATGGCTCCTTATGAGTCGTTTTATGGTCGGGCTTGTCGAACATCTTTGTGTTGGAATGAAGTTGGAGAGAGGCAATTAACTGGACCGGAAATAGTCGACTTAACGGTCGAAAAGGTCAAGGTTATCAGGGAAAGATTAAAGACCGCTCAAGGGCGACAAAAGAATTATGCGGATAAACGAAGAAAGGACCTCGAGTTCCAACAAGGGGATCGAGTTTTCTTAAAAGTATCATCGTGGAAGGGTATTATGAGATTTGGCAAGAAAGGAAAGCTTAGTCCCAGATATATCGGGCCATACGAAATTCTAGAGCGCATTGGGAAGGTGGCATACTGGTTGGCTCTACCCCCTGAACTGTCCCGTATCCATAACATGTTTCATGTGTCAATGTTTCGTAAGTATATACCGGACCCATCTCATGTTCTGAGTTATCAACCGGTGGAGTTAAATGAGGACTTGACATATGAGGAAGAGCCAGTGGAGATCTTAGATAGGAAAGATCAGATCCTTCGAACCAAGAGAATTCCGTTAGTAAAGGTGTTGTGGAAGAGTCATTCGATAGAAGAAGCCACTTGGGAACCCGATGATTCTATGAGAGTCCAATATCCATACATTTTTCCAATATCAGGAAAATAATTTCGGGGACGAAATTTTTATTAGTGGGGGAGATTGTGAGACCGGTCTTTACCAAATACACATATATAGGCAGACACATATACATATCCATATGCACATGCATGGTTACATAACATACATGTATATAATATACCACAATTTGTGGTTGGATCTTTATCTATATGAAAAAAAAAAAACGAAAAAGTGAAAATCAAAGAGAGATAAGTGTAGAATGGGCCAAGTGGCCTCATCTTCAGCAGCCTTTCTTCTTCCCACCGCCTTTGACCATCTTTGACCACCTTTTTTTTCTCCTTTTCTTCCTTATTTAAGCCATAACCTCCCTTGCTCTATCCCTAGCTGAGAGAAAACGAAAATGAACCAAAAGAGAGAGAGAGAGAGAGATATATAAGTGAGCTGAGTTGAGAAATTTCGGGAGAAAAAGGAGAGGAAGAAGGCTAAGTCCGAAAATATTGATTGTAAGTTGATTGTTTATGATTGAAACATTCATATTCATTAGGTTCGGCATAGGTTAGGGCCCTCCTTGCATCCATTTCAGCTTGTCTAGGTTTGAGAAATTTAGTTGTTGTAATTTAGTTAGTTTTCCTAACTGATATAAGTTGAGTTGAATATATTTGGAGTTAATCTCATGTTATTTTAGAATGAGTTGGTCACTCATATGAGCTAAATAATTCGGTTGTAACGCAGGGGGGCAAATTTCTTAGTTGAGTTAGGAGGTTTCTAATACATATACCTATGCCCTTTTGAAAATCTATATATATATATATATAGATGTAGGCAAGTGTGTGTACATATGTATATATATGCATATATTTCGCTCTTTGAACTAACTATGGGTTAGAGAAGGGAAATTAGCTGACTCTAGGCTTGAGGAAATTCAGCCTTTGTTGTTTATGATTCCTCTATCGTTAGCCATACTTAAGACTGGCGTGAGCTTGAATCCGGTTAGTCATTGATGTGTTGAGTGATTATGCGGGTAGGCATATGAGAGCTACTGATTGGTGTTGGGTGATTGCTAATTTCCCTTGGTGTGATAATTGAGCTCGACGTGCTAGGAGTTACGTATAGAAATCATAGGGAGATAGGATGCTGTTTTGACTATGAAGTGAAGAATTAAACTTGTTTTCTAACCGTCCATTGCATTAGTTGGGCTAATAAATAGTCGGGGCCACTTGAAGTGTTATTTCTATATTTTGTTATGCTTGCCCCAAGTGCCTTCAATGTGTTATCTAAAATGAATAGCTTATATGTATATATGAGGCAAGTAGATATGATTTGAACAATGCATGTCTATACCAATTGCATTGCGCCCCATTAAAAGAGTCAGGTAGGAATCGAAAGAGATAGGGAAGGAGCATTGTTAATTATAAACGTATTACATTATAGCTATATCGATGAAGTAACACGGTGATTTAACTGATGCATATTTTCACTCTTATTTAGTATATTATCTAATCTTTGTGCTTGAACTGAATAGGGGCTGGGGAGACTGAGGTTATACCTCCGGAAGGCTCGACTCATTAAGTTGTCATTTCAGGGGTCTTTGTGAGTACTTTTTTCCATGGTAAAATGATAATAAATATATATATATATATGTATGTATAGTTATAGAGGTGATGGTGGCTGAATGATTGCGGAGCATAATTGATGTGTATATTGAGTATGCTTGTGATTGTTTGACTATAGCCATGGGACCGCTGGACCCGGCGGATTATAAAAGGGGCTTGATTGGCCGCTGGACTCGGCGGAATATAAACAGGGGCCCGATCGGCCGCCAAACCCGGCGGAATATAAATAGGGACTTGATCGGCCGCTGGACCCGGCGGAATACAAATAGGGGCCTGATCGGCCGCTGGACCCGGCGGAATATAAACAAGGGCCTGATCGGCCGCTGGACCTGCGGAATATAAATGAAGGTCAACTCTTACCGCTAGAGGTTAATAGGCGGCCCCCGCTTAGGCGGCCCCCGCTTATGAGATTTGATATGTGAATGAGCAGATAATTTCTTCGAGATATGCGGGGTCACGGTAGCGTCAGAACTTGTCGCAAGGCAATGCGATCCCATGGCTATATTATTGTTGTTTGGATTTGGTTGCCATATGAGTTGTGTGAAAGTATGATCTTAGTATTGGATTCTATATCTGGTGGAATATGTACATAAATAGATATATGATTGATTGTGGTGAATTGTGATGTTAACATATTAGTTCATTTTACGTTGGAATATAGTACTCACTGAGATGCAGCTCACCCCCTGCATACATTTTTCCAGATGAGCTAGAAACTAGACTAGCCGCACAGGAGGACTTTTGGATAACGGGGATCAGCGCGAAGGATTTTTGGCAAGTAGGCCCACTCATAGTATAGGTAGTAAGTTTTCATAAATGTCACAGTTCTGTTACGACCTAAAACTTTTGTTTAGTTGGTTTAGTGGTATGGTTGCAGCAGAACACTCTATTAAGGGTATAAACGTACATTAGAATCTGTTAGATTGATTATATGTTTAGGTAGAGCATGCCGAGTTGGTTTAAAGGTTTGATGTGTTATAAAAGCATACTATATACATATTGTGCGCACCCGAATTTAATCTCGTCGGGGCACATATGCGCGATGCCTATGCGACGTGGCTCTCGAGTATCCACCTTCCCGGGGACGCGCGAAGGACGCACGTGAGAAGGAATCGCCACTTGCCATTTTACGACCCGAAAGTCGAGGGCCGGCAAGTTACCCGGGTCTAGGGGTACGGGGTACACCTAATTGCTAAGGCATATAGTCTGCGAAACCCGAGGTTCCGAATTCGGGGGTTCTATTACGTGCGGGCCTATATCCCGCACGCCCTTTCGGTACTCTAGTTTGCTAGGCTTGCCATTTTGTTTATTTATCGCGTGATTTAGGGTTGCACTTGACTCGCCCGTTTTGACACCGTAAAGTCGATGAATTGATCAAGTTGGGCCAAGAACCCAAAAGATGAGTAGGCTCGTGCGTCGAGGAACCGGTTCACTATCCTTGCATTTACAGTTCGTCAAACCACGGCGGTCAACTCCCTGCGTGAACCGACACCGCGAGTATTCGGGTTTACTCGTCTCTAGGCATTAATAGACCAACTTAACTGGTTCAACACTCGGACCTCTCGCTTGTCGATCGGGGATCCTTACAAATGAATGAATAGATGTACAAATAAGATCTTCACAATGTTCACTCGAATAATTACATAATACAACTGAATAAGTAAATGGATCCCGATCGGTTTGCATTGAGCCAATATTCCACTCCGACTCTACATGTGTTTTGAATAACCGATAAATAAATTAAGACAACGCGGGCTCGAAGAGCCGAGGGTCGGGTCCAATTGAACCGACGGTTTGCAGGAGAACCGATTAGTTCCCACTGTAACCGTTGGACCGATCGAGCTCCCGGGTGATATCTAAACACGTTTCACGCATCCAATCCAAGTTGCCTTCCACATAGGCCACATTTGGAGTGTGATGGTGACTCGAGGCTAGATCCCATTCCGCACTTGGGTTGTACGCGCTCAGTGAGTTAGGAGGCGTTGGACCTCGTGTTCGGTGATTTGGGGCGTTGGGCCCCGTGCAACACGTAACCTATGGGCTCGGACTCGAACCGCAATAAATTAGTAAAAGTAAATGGAAAACAGAAGAAAACTGATAAAACTGATGGAAAACATATAACAACTGACAAACGTAGGTGGATACAGACAAGTTGTGTATTAAGTCGAATGTACGTGATTTAATCAGTTATTAACCGGGGTTGATTAACAACCAATGTGTCTAACCTAGGCAAACATAGGTGGTGGACTAGGATAGGGTTCTAAGCCAATTACATGTGTGTATTTGTTTTAAGACTCTTGTTAAGGGAGATGACGCTGCGGTTTCACCGAATTAGCCAAACTCGTATTTTGACTCTAGATTGGAATCTAATATCTCACATATCCATCATCTAATGTTCGTTTAAGTCGAGTGCATGATTAATCCGGTTCTTAGTATTTTGTAACTGAAGTAAAATGTTCACCACTGAATCTACGATAGGAAGATAGAAACACCGAAGGTGAACGGAATGGGCCGTGCGAATGAAACTCGCACCCGAACGGGTTGCCCCCTTCCCGTCCATAGATCGAGGTATTTCCAACTCCCTAATGCCTAGGGTATGGGTGAATCACGGAAATGACGGTTATGCCCTTGAACAATAAAATTGTGATGTTCGTGTACAAATTGAAGATCATGTGACACGAAGAAGTCTAGGGAGGACTCGCGCGTCTCGACTCGAGCCGTCTCAAATCGGGCCCGGACTCGAGTCGTAACACGCGAGTACTCGCTAGACATCGATTCTATTCGTGTTACACATCTCAATACTTTGAAATTGTGAGCTTTTTAGGAAAAAGGGCATTCTCGCCGTTCCGTGAACCATCGATGCGTTTACGAATTAATAGTCCATTTATCCAATTATTTAGTCCAAGCTGTTTAGTTAATCGAATAGCACGTCCCACTTTCCCTATTCATGGAATTGATCGGTGGTTACCAATTTGTATCATAATTATGGGTTTGATGAATGATTATCTGAAATTAACATGACTAATAAATAGTTAATGCATGATCAACAATTAAATGAAAAAAATATGATTACAAACAAATCTAAGAACCGACTTCCAAGCGGAGGAAGAGGCCGGCCTAGACTCGAGGATAGCCACGGGACACTCGACCACATCCCGAGGGAAATAACCGAATGTTTCCCTAGCTTGACCCCGAATCTTGAGTGGTCTCTCACCCCGATTTCAATCGTTTCTTACATACTTCATACACCATAGATGTCAATGATGTGGATATTCAATAAAGCGACGCCGTCATGACTTCGAGTGTGCGAACAAACACGTGGAGCATACACAAGCATCATGTTTAAGGGAAACGATAAAAACGGCGTCGACCCATATGATAACAAATTGAAGAGAAAAAAGAAACAAATCATGGGAAATGTTCGGAATCACGGGATAAGAGGTCCACGACTTCGGGTGGACCAAGGAGCCTCTCGGCCCTCTTCCGTGGAAGATAATCGCGGGTCCTTCTTGGTGCAACCGAGGTCATGAGGCCTCTCTTCCCTAGATTTCGGCCCTTTCCCATCGTGTCGACATATCTTAATCACGGTTAAAGGCAAGTGTAGGGAGCAATGGACTTCGGGGTGAAAGAGCTCCCGGTGCGTCCGTGAGGGACAAGGGAACTCTCAGCCATCCCTTCGGGAGGAGTGGCCGCGAGTTCCGTGACCCCTACGGACCACGAGGGGCTCTCCAACCTCGAACTAGGTCGTCTCCCATTAGGACATGCACGTTCATGCAATGTTCGGACGTAGCAAAGGAAGTAAAAATACGTAACGATGCATGGGAGGGCATGGGAGGCGCGGATCCGAAAGGAAAATAGCAACTTTCATGCATTCGGGCTCTTTAAATCGCACAACACTTCATAACAACAAACATAGAGGATCTTAACTTCTCTAAGTCGTAGAGGGGTGTTACCTAGCCTCGATATACGAGGGAAAGAGTCGGGGAAGCGGCCGTGAGAGTCGCAAGACTCGGGTTGAAGGCTACGGGTGAGTGACCCGGGAGGGAGGCAGCCGCGGCAACTCGGGAGAAAATGGGTCCGCACGCTTGCTCCAGCCACGGCATGGTGCGAGATCGAGTTCGTTGGACTCCTAGGCGACGGATCTAGACGTTCGTGGGTAGTCCCGAAAGTGCCAAGCCCTAGATGAACCCGAAAGAGTGAGAGAAAGCTCGGTAGGAACACAAAGAACCCGGTAAAAAAAAACGATGAAACAGAGGTTGTGCACCGTGGATCGGCCCTCGGATCGTGACTACCTCTTCACGAGGGAGGGTGAGGGTTGTGAGGAACTCTTTGAACGGGATGGCACGACTCGGCAAAGTCGTGGAGCGAAATGGCACGTTGTTGGGGCTCGGTGCACGCGTCTAGCAACCTTCGGGACCCGATGGGTTTTTTGAGTGAAACACGATGATGGAGGCTTCAAATGAGAAATCTAAGCCCGGAAATGGACTTAGGGGGTGGGAAATATGTAGGATAGGGAGTTTGGTGATTTTTGGTTTAAGTCGGGTCGGGTGGTTACCGGAAAACTAGGTGGTTTTCAGATGATTTTGGCCGGTTTTGGCCTTGGCACGGGCTGGACGGAGATGTGGGAGTGGGCTGGAGTTTGAGAGGTTTTTGGAGAGAGATTGGCTTGAGAGAGAAGGAGAATGAAGAAGTGATTAAGTCTAATGATAGATGGGGCTTTATAGGCTAGCTTAACGGGACAATTAGGGGAAGTTAATCACGGTTAGAGCCCCTAAGCATGGGCTGCCGAAAATATCAAGAGTGATTAGGGTGGGGTTTGTGAGTGGAAGGTTGATGGGAGTTGATGGGTGTGATAGGAAGTGATAGATGTAAGACGGAAATTTGAATTTGTGGTGAGGGGAGCTTGGAGGGATTGAGCCGCCGGCCCTAGGGGTTGAGCCGTGGCTTGGTGCGGTCAAGTTGGAGCCATGGGTTTGAGCCGCGGCTTGGGATTGAGCCGTGGCTTGGTGGCTTGGCTTGGCTGAGCTGTGGGTCCCATCCGATTAAGAGAAAAGCCGGAAAAGGCTTGAGACTTGATTGAACGCGCGTCCGATCTCCAATGTCCAATTAATTTATAGATTTGGAATGCTTGAATGACGAGGATTTGAATGAGCCTGATATCGCCACACGTCGTGTGAACGAATGTTCGGGTGACTTGGCGCCTCGAGAGTCGGTTTTGCCATGTTTGGACATTCGGAGTGGAATTGAGCGTCCCCGATCCCCGATTGCTCTTTGTGCATCTTAATGTTCGTTTCGGTGACCTTTTTGCCTCGTGGGGGGATTGTTGGCTCGTCGTCTTCGACCGAAGACCGTTGGCCCGAGAAGACCTGGGGACTTGTGATTGGGGCCTTCTCAGTGTTCTTCGAATGTCTCGAGGTGTTCGGGGATCGCTGTGATCTCTGTTTGTCATGAACATGCCCCGAAGGCTCGCCGGGAGGCGTTCGTGGCCACTGAAACGTCCCTCGGGAGGCCAAGTCGAGTTCCGAAGGGTCATCTGAAGTTTGTTCCTCGACCCCGGTGGTCCCTGGGTGCCTGTAGGCCCGTTTTCGGGTGCCGCTCACTTGTCAGTGGGTCGGGTCCCCCGGAGCCCCGTCAGAAAAGACGTCTGTGAGAGTTTAAGGACACCCCGGCCTAAGCAGGACACCTCCGAAATGCGTCCGGATGCGTCATTGGTCATTTTGGCACTGAGAGGGATTTTTAGAGTCCCACAATGGGCACCTTTCGATGCTTCGGTGATTCGGTGATGAATAGTGCCACAGTGCTAGTCTCTTCTATTTTCGAGGCTCGTTGTCTGTTTGTTCTTTTGATTGCTCTTATCTGCCTTTTTAGTGAACCCCGCTTGTCTCTTGTTAATCACGACTCTGTGCCCGTATGCTCGCCTCTGGTTTTCCGACCTTGAACAGCGTCCCGAGCCTTGGCCGGAAGTCCTCTGTCGGAGCCGGTGGACCAAAATGGGGTGCTGACAGCTTGCCCCTCTTTGGTTGCGTGCTCGATTAGAGGAGGTAACCAAAGATCACGAGGAGCATCCCTTTTTGGTCCCGGCGACCGCCTTGTTGTCACTCTCCGTAGTAGCTCGCCCCTTCGCGTTGGATACTTAGGGAGGATGTGCAGAAGTGCCCGAACCTGTCACAGGGTAACCATATGGTTGAGAAGCGAAAATTATGAAATGTAGATGAGGGGCCTAAGCCCGCATGACAGTATGTGCAGGGCCGAGGCTCGTGGAAAGCAGTAGATCATTAGGCCGAAACCCGTAAAAAGCAGTAAAATTACTAGGCCGAAGCCCGTGGAAAGCAGTAAAATTACTAGGCCGAAGCCCGTGGAAAGTAGTAAATCACTAGGCCGAAACCCGTGGAAAACAGTAAATCACTAGGCCGAAACCCGTGGAAAGCAGTAAAATCACTAGACCGAAGCCCGTGGAAAGCAGTAAAATACTGGGCCGAAGCCCGCGGAAAGCAGTAAAGTTACTGGGCCGAAGCCCGTGGAAAGCAGTAAATTACTAGGCCGAAGCCCGTGGAAAGCAGTAAAGTTACTAGAGTGTAGGGAAGGTAGAGGTGGGCATCGACGCCAGATGGCATCTCAGGGGTGCTGGCAAAGGCGGATGGTGCGTCTCGGAACCGAAGTCATGTTTGTGCCGTGCGAGGCGTCATTCATCGCAGTTTGAGCGGGAGTCGAGCGTTTTTTCTTTTTGGGCCCTTCACTCGGTTTGGGGTTGCGACCTGCTACATGGGCCAAACGCGTGTCCGTCGGGGAGAAGATGCCTCCCAGGGTTCCCGATCGTACCTGCACGCGGAGAAACGAAAACCTACAAAGGACGTCAGTCGCATTCAGTCGACGAGACCGTGATGCGTAAGAAGAATCTATGTAAAGATATATCGGGGATTTGCTATTGGTGACCGTTGGATGGAGGTCGTGTCCCTATCGGAGAATGGCTTTTTCTGGAACGGGTAGCTCGTAGAATATGTGCGTAAAGGTAAAAGGAGGGATCTTATGGGATCCTCCAAATCAAGGATATGTTGACTCGACCCCATTTCGAAACGGGTCTCGAGCCTGGAGAGCCGAAGAGAATTTGCTCGCGTCGGAAGATGCCGAACCACTACTCGGTGTAGCTTCACGGAGAAGTGTTGCCTTTCTTTCGTGGTCAAGCCGACATTGTCCCCTAACTTTTGCCTAGGCCACGGGATGCGTGATGACCTAGCGAGGTATTTTATTTGATTTTTCTCACATGAACGCTCACCTTTTACTACGATCACCCGTGTTTGGGTCCCATCGCACCTCTCGGTTCCTCTAACTTTTGCCTAGACCGCCCTTTGCTGGTTTTCAGCCTAGCGAGGGAGTGATTTATGCTCTCCTTTTGCCACGACTCCCCTTTGCGGGATTTTATGTCGTGCCCCTCGCTCCCTAACTTTTGCCTAGGCCGCCTCGGAGAGGTTTTCGACCTAGCGGGAGAGTTATTCTTCTTTTCTCTCGGGAAGGTTTCGTGGTGAAGAGAGTGATGGGAGTCTGTGTACACATAGAGAAATGGAAAAAAAAGGTACTATAAAAGAAACGGACACGAGGTCCAACAACTGAGATACAAACGTTGATGATCATGGATAATACTTTTTGATGGCGTCAGCGTTGACCGGGAGCGCATTTTCAGTCCCGTCCATGTCGCTTAAAATGACGGCTCCCCCGGAGAAGGTCTCCTTGACAACAAAGGGTCCGTCGTATTTGTACGAGAACTTTCCCCGGGAATCCGGCGTGACGTGTAGGACTTTCCTCAAAACGAGGTCATCGGGGTTGAATTCGCGGTGACGGACTCTCGCGTTGAATGCCCGAGCCATTCTTTGCTGGTAGCACTGTCCATGGCACAACGCTTTCAATCTCTTTTCATCAATGAAGTTTAACTGTTCATAACGCTGTTTCGCCCATTCTGCTTCTTCAAGTTCGATTTCGGCAAGAATCCTCATGGAAGGGATTTCAACCTCAATTGGGAGGACTGCTTCCATGCTGTAAACCAAGGAATACGAAGTTGCCCCCGTGGAGGTCCGGATTGAAGTTCGGTATGCCAAGAGAGCGTAAGGAAGCATTTCGTGCCAATCCTTGTAATTCACCGTCATCTTTTCAATGATCTTCTTGATGTTCTTGTTCGCAGCTTCCACCGCACCATTCATTTGCGGACGGTATGGAGTGGAGTTGCGGTGTCGAATCTTAAATTGGGCACAAAGCTCGTCGATGACTTTGTTGTTCAAATTCTTGGCATTATCCGTGATGATCGTCACCGGGACTCCATACCGGGCAATGACATTGCTTCTGAGAAAACGGGCCACGGCTTTTACAGTGACCGACGCTAGAGTGATAGCCTCGATCCATTCGGTGAAGTAATCAATTGCCACCAAGATAAACATATGTCCGTTAGACGCTTTGGGGTTGATCGGGCCAATCACATCCATTCCCCACATTGAAAAGGGCCATGTTGCCGTCATGGGTGTCAGCACCCCATTTTGGCCCACCAGCTTCCCACATGAGGACTTCCGACCAAAGCTCGGGACACTATTCATCATCCGGCAATCAAAGGCGAACGTGCGGTCACGGAACCACGAGCAATAGGAGAAGAGCATGGTCCATCGAGAAAGGCGGAGGAGAGCCATCAGAAGAACAAACGAACAAGGAATCCCGAAAACGACGGAGCTGGCATTGTGGCACTATTCATCACCGGGTCACCGAAGCACCGAAAGGTGCCCAATATGGGACTCTAAAAATCCCTCTCAGTGCCAAAGTGACCAACGACACATCCGGACGCATTTCCGGGGCATACCACATGAGCCGGGACACCCCCATCTCTCGCGGACGCCTTTTCTGACAGAGCTCCCGGGGCCCGCTCCACCAACAAGCAGACGGCCCCCCAAAACGGGTCTACAAGCACCCAGGGATCATCAAGGCCATGGGACAAGCTTCAGACGACCATTCGGAACTCTACAGGGCTCCCCGAGGGACGTTTCAGTGGTAGCAAACGCCCCCGACGAACCTTCGGGGCACATTCACGGAAAACAGAGACCACAGCAATTCCCGAACACCTCGAGACATTCAGGGAACACTAAGAAAATCCCGGTCACAAGTACCTAGGCCTCCCCGGGCTAACGGTCCTCGGCCGAGGGTGACGAGCCAACGATCCCCCACGGGGCAGAAGGGTCACCGAAAACGAGTGTCAAGCTGCACAAGGAGCAATCGGGGACCGAAGGGCACTAAACTCCACTCCGAACGTCCAAACAGGGCAAAACCGACTCTCGGGGCGACGAGTCGCCCGAACGTTCGTTCACATGATGTACAGCGATATTAGGCTCATTCAAATCCTCATCGTTCAAGCATTCCAAATCCATAAATTAATTGGACATCGGAGATCGGACGGGCGTTCAATCAAGTCTCAAGCTTTTTCCGGCTTTTCTCTCAATCGAATGGGACCCGCAGCTCAGCCAAGCCAAGACGTTAAGCCACGGCTCAACCCCAAGCCACGGCTCAACCCCTCCAAGCTCGGCTCACCCGCAATCAGCCGTGGCTTCTCCTCATGGCCGGCGGCTCAACCCTCCTCCTCTTCCCTCCACCACACAATTCAAATTGCTCTTACACACATTCACATCCATCATCTCCCATCAACTTTCCCTAACTTCCCCTACACTCAACATGACCATTTCCCCACCCTAATCACCTAGATATTTTCGGCAGCCCCCTCTTAAGCCTCTAAGCCGTGATTAAATCTCCCTAATCGAGCCGTTAGCCATTCCTATAAAGCCTCTAGCATCATTAGTTCTAATCACTTCTTGACTCCCACTCTCTCTCAAGCCAATCTCTCTCAAGAATCCTCTCAAACTCCAGCCCTCCCCTCCAGCTCGTCCAGCCCTTGCCAAGGCCAAAACCGGCCGAAACCGCCAGAAAACCACTCGGTATTCCGGTAACCACCCGACCTGACTTAAGCCAAAAATCACCAAACTCCCTAGCCTACATATTTTCCACCCCCTAAGTCCATTTCCGGGCTTAGATTTTCCATCGGAGGTCCCCAACATCACTTTCCAGCCGAAGGTGCAATCGGGTCCCGAGAGCTCCTAGCCGCGCACACCGAGCCTTCCGACATGCCATTTCTTCCCACAACTTCGGCGAGTCGTGCCCTCACGTTCAAAGGGTTCCTCACAACCCTCACCCTCCTCCGTGAAGAGGTGGTCACGGTCCGAGGGCCGACCAACCGTGCACAACCTCCGTTTCCTCCGATTCCTTTCTTGCGGGTTATTATTTTCTTACCGGGCTTTATCTCATTATTTCGGGTTTGTCTAGGCTTCGGCACGTTCGGGACCTTTCACGAACACCTAGATCTGCCCCTAAGGAGTCCAACGAGCCCGACCTCGCACCGTGCCGTGCCCGGAGCTTGCGTGCCGACCCGTTTTTCCCCGGACTGCCGCGGCTGCACACACCCGGGTCACCCACCCGTAACTTTCAAACCGAGTCTTGCGACTCCCACGGCCGCTTCCCCGACTCTTTTCCTCGTGCATCGAGGCTAGGTAACATCCCTCTACAACTTAGAAGGGCTAGGATCTTCAATGTTTGTTTATATGAAGTGTGAATGTGGTTTAAAATAACCCGAATGCATGCAAGACGCCGTTTTTCCTTTAGGTCCGAACCTCCCATGCATCCTTATGCAACGTATATGTCCCATTTTTTTTTTCTCTACGCCTATACGGTCGTATAAATATGCATGCATATGTGATGTGGTCCGAATCTAGGGGAATGAGATGGATATAGACTCGAGAGAGCCATGGAGCTTCTCGGCCGAGCCTCCTAGATGGAGGGTCGTGAGCCTCCTCGGCTCCCTCGGGTCCATAATCTCCTCATTCTCTTGGATTAGACCACCTCTACGTTCGGGAAAGCCCTAGCCGTGGCCAAGATGTGTTTCTGTCAGCACCCCATTTTGGTCCACCGGCTTCCCACACGAGGATCCCCGACCAAAGCTCGAGACACTATTCGTCATCCGACAATCAGAGGCAAATAGGCGGGCACGGAGTCATGAGCAATGGGAGAAGAGCTGGGTCAATTAGAAAAAGCTGAAGAGAGCAGTCAGAAGAACGAACGAACAAAGAATCCCGAAAACGACGGAGCTAGCATTGTGGCACTATTTATCACCGAGTCACCGAAGCACCGAAAGGTGCCCAATATAGGACTCTAAAAATCCCTCTCAGTGCCAAAGTGATCAACGACACGTCCGGACGCACTTCCGGGACACACCACATGAGCCGGGACGCCCCGATCTCTCACGGACGCCTTTTCTGACAGAGCTCCCGGGGCCCGCTCCACTGACAAGCAGACGGCCCCCCAAAACGGGCCTACAGGCACCCAGGGACCACCAAGGTCGGGGAACAAGCTTCAGATGACCTCCCGGAACTCGACTCGGTTTCCCGAGGGACGTTTCAGTGGTCATAAATGTCTCCCGGCGAGCCTTCGGGGTACGTTCACGGAAAACAGAGATCACAACGATCCTAGAGCACCTCACAACGATCCCCGAGCACCTCAAAACATTCAAGGAACACTGAGAAAATCCCGGTCACAAGTCCCTAGGCCTCCCCGGGCTAACGGTCCTCGGCCGAGGGCGACGAGCCAACGATCCCCCACGGGGCATAAGGGCCACCGAAACGAATGTCAAGGTGCACAAAGAGCAATCGGGGACCAGGGTACACTAAACTCCGCTCCGAACGTCCAAACAGGGCAAAACCGACTCTCGAGGCGCCGAGTCGCCCGAACGTTCGTTCACACGACGCATGGCGATATTAGGCTCATTCAAATCCTCGTCATTCAAGCATTCCAAATCTTCAAATTAGTTGGACATCGGAGATCGGATGCGAGCTCAATCAAGTCTCAAGCATTTTCTGGCTTTTCTCTCAATCGAATGGGACCCACAGCTCAGCCAAGCCAAGCCATCAAGCCACGGCTCAACCCCAAGCCACGGCTCAAACCCACGGCTCCGATTTGACAACCCAGCCGCGGCTAAAACCCTCCCCCTGTCGGCTCCATCTCTAATTTCGGTGGCTCAAGTCTCCCTCCACCACACAATTCAAACTTCCCTCACATCTATCACCTCCCATCACCCATCCATCACACCCATCACTCTTACTTTGCTTCCCCTACACTCTAAATGACCCAAACCCCATCCTAATCTCCCTCCAATTTTCGGCAGCCCACATTTAGCTCCCTTAACCACACTTAGCTTGCCCTAATTGTTTCATTAAGCCCCCCTTTATAAGCCCTTGCACCATTAGACTTAATCACTTCTTCAACTCCACTCTCTCTCAAGCCAACTTCTCTCTAAAAACCTCTCTAGCTCCAGCCCACTCCCACTCATTCGTCCAGCCCGTGCCAAGGCCAAAACCGGCCAAAATCGCCAGAAAACCACCCGGTATTCCGGTAATCACCCGACCCGACTTAAGCCAAAAATCATCAAACTCCCTAGCCTACATATTTCCCACCCCCTAAGTCCGTTTCCGGGCTTAGATTTTCGATTTGAGGTCCCCAACACCCCGTTCCAGCCGTAAGCACAACCGGGTCCCGAGACCTCTAGCAGCGCGCACCGGAGCCCTCCACGCGTGCCATTTCGTCCCACGACTTCGGCGAGTCGTGCCATCATGTTCAAAGGGTTCCACACAACCCTCACCCTCCCCCGTGAAGAGGTGATCACGGTCCGAGGGCCGACCGACCGTGCACAACTCCCTTTTCCTCCGGTTCCTCTCTAACAGGTTACTATTTTCTTATCGGACTTTATCTCACTATTTCGGGTTTGTCTAGGCTTCGACACGTTCGGGACCTTTCACGAACACCTAGATCTGCCCCTAAGGAGTCCAACGAGCCCGGCCTCGCACCGTGCCGCGCCCGGAGCTCGCGTGCCGACCCCTTTTTCCACGGACTGCCGCGGCTGCCAACTCTCAGGTCCCTCACCCGTAGCCACCTATCCGAGTCTTGCGACTCCCACGGCCACTTCCCCGACTCTTTTCCTCGTACATCGAGGCTAGGTAACATTCTTCTACGACTTAGAGAAGCTAGGACCCTCGTCATTTGCTTGTATGAGATGTTAATATGATTTAAAGAACCGGGATGCACGAAAAACGTTATTTTTCCTTTAGATCCGGACTTTCCCATGCAAGCCATGCATCGTCACGTGTTCCATTTCTTTATCACGTTCATATGTCGTATAAACATGCATGTATAACGTGAAATGGTCCGAATCCGTAAGGATGAGACGGCCATAGACTCGAGGAAGCCCTTGAGCCTCTCGGCCGAACCTCAAAAAGGGGGGCCTTGAGCCTCTTTGGCTCCCTAGGGTCCATGACCCTCTCATCCTTCCGGATTTGACAATTTCCATGGTCATGGTGTCCGTAATCGTGGTTAAAATATGACGGCGTGACAGGAAAGGCTCGAAATCTCGAAAGGAGAGGCCTCGGGGGGTTCGGTTGCGCCAAGGAGACCCACGGCCATCTCTTTGCTACGGGGGCCGTGAGGACCCTTGGTCCATCCGAAGCCCTAAGGCTCTTTTTTCCTTGAAGTCGTGCGATTCCCGTGAGTTATTCCCAAATTCATCGTTGAGTAAGTTAACATTGTGTCGTTAATTCCTTGAATACGGTGTTTTGGGTGTACCACATGTTTATTCGTGTAAATTGGGGTCGTGTCGATGCCGATTTAGTGAAATTGTGTGTTATATCCACATGCATGTTATATGATGTATGCAAAGGGGCGATTAGGAACGACGTGAAAGACCCACCGAAACTCGAATCGGGTCAAGGAGTATTCGGCCATTCATCCTTGAGAGGTGGCCGAATCATCCGTGACCTCTTTGGAGCCTCGGTTGGTCCCTTCGTTGTTCCGAAATCGATCCTTGGAATTGTTTGTAATTACGCCTCCTTTTATTCGTTGTCTACACGTTCATTACTCATTACACATGTTAGACCCAGATACTTCCTGTTAAAACCGTAACCGCAATGTGGAACAATAATCACCGAAGAATCTCACAAATGGGCAAACGGGACGTATCATTCGGTTAATTGAATCACTTGGACTAAATAATGGGGTGAATCAATCCTAAATTTGTAAACGCATCGATGATTTACGGAACGGCGAGAATGCCCTTCTCCATTAAAAATTCACGATTTCCAAAATACCGAGTCGTATAACATGAATAGAATTGATGTCTAGGGAGTAC
Organism: Punica granatum; assembly: GCF_007655135.1. Taxonomy (NCBI): domain Eukaryota; kingdom Viridiplantae; phylum Streptophyta; class Magnoliopsida; order Myrtales; family Lythraceae; genus Punica; species Punica granatum. The sequence goes on from NC_045131.1 coordinate 19,323,798, forward strand.
TCACGTGCCACGACTCGAGTCCGGGCCCAATTTGAGGCTGCCCGAGTCGGGGCACTAGAGTTCTTCTTAGACTCCTTCGTGTGACGCGATCTCCAATTTATACAAGAACATTGCAATTTTATTGTCCAAGGGCATAATCGTCATTCCGTGATTCACCGATATCCTAGGCGCTCGGGAGTCGGAAACGCCTTGATCTATGGACGAAAAAGGGCTACCCGCTCGGGTACGAGTCTCATTCGCACGGCCCATTCCGTCCACTTTCGACGTTTCTATCTTCCTATCGTAGATTCGGTGGGGAGCATTTTATTTCAGTTACAAAACACAAAGAACCGGACTAATCATACATCCAGCCTAATGAAACACTAGATAACGGATAGGCGGAATGATAGATTCCAATCTAGAGTCAAAACACGAGTTTGGCTAATTCGATGAAACCGCAGTTACACTTAACTGAATAAGAGTCATAAAACAAACACACACATGTAATTGGCTTAGAACCTTATCCTAGCCCGCCCTCTATGTTTGCCTAGGTTAGATGCATTGTTTGCCAATCAACCACGGGTAATAACTGATTAAATCACGTACATTCGACTTAATACACCACTTGTCTGTATTCACCAACAATTGTCAGTTGTTGTCTGTATTGTGTCAGTTTTATCAGGTTTCTTCTGTTTTGTCTTTGCAAATTATGATTTATTGCGGTTCGGGCCCGAGCCCATAGGTCACGTGTTGCACGGGGTCCAACGCCCCAAATCACCGAACACGAGGTCCAACGCCTCTTAACTCACCGAGCGCGTGCAACCCGAGTACAGAATGGGATCTAGCCTCGATTCACAGTCACACTCCGAATGCGGCCTATGTGGAAGGCGGATTTGGATTGAGCGCGTGAAACGGGTTTAGATATCACCCGGAAGCTCGATCGGTCCATCGGATACAGTGAGAACCGACCGGTTCTCCCGAAAACCGTTGGATCGATCGAACCCGACCCCCGGCTCCTCGAGCCCGCGTTGCCTTAATTTGTTTATCGGTTATTCAAAATACTCGGTGAGCCGGAAAGGAATATTGGCCCAACGCAAACCGATCGGGATCCGTTTACTTATTCAGTTATACCTTGTAATTAGTTGAGAGAACATTACGAGAATTCTATTTGTATGTTCATTCGTGCACTTGTAAGGATCCCCGATTGGCGAGCGAGAGGTTTGAGTGCCGGATCGGTTAAGTTGGTCTATCGCCACCAAAGGGTGAGTGATACTCGTGGCTTCGGTTCACGTAGGGATTCGACCATCACGGTTCGATGAACTGTGACGCTAAGATAGCGAACCGACTCCTCGATGCACAAGCCTACTCATCTTTCGGATTCTTGGCCCAACTTGATCAATCCATCGACTTTACGATGTCAAAACGGGCGAGTCAAGCGCGACCTTAAATCACGCGGTAAATAAACAAAATGGCAAGCCTAGCAAGCTAGAGTACCGAAAGGGCGTGCGGGATACAGGCCCGCACGTAATAGAACCCCCGAATTCGGAATTTCCGGTTCCGTACGAACATTGCCTTAGCATTTAGGTGTACCCCGTACCCCTAGACCCGAGCGACTCAACGGCCCTCGACCTACGGGTCGTAAACAGTAAGTGGCGACTCCTTCTCACGCGTGTCCGTCGCGCGTCCCCGGGAAGGTGGACACTCCCAAGTCGCTTCGCATAGGCTTCGCGCATGCGTGCCCCGACGAGATGAAATTCGGGTGCGCACAGCTTGGCGACTCCACTGGGGACATACTTAGTGGGTTCGGGCTCAATTCCGTTTGCTTGCTTGCATGTTTATTTATCGCTTTCCGTACATTTATTTTAAGCACATTTATTTCGCGCACATTTATTTTACGCACTTGCATCGCATCATTCTAGCGGGTTTCTAGGTACCTTGTTCGAAATCCCACGGGCACCAAAATAGGAAGCTAGGTTAGTCAGAGGTTCCGAGTAAGGGAACGGATCGAGTCGGCTATGCCACCGAACTGGCCCCCAAAGATCCTCCCTCGATTTCAAGGAATTCACACCCTTGAGTCGGGAGCCCCCATCCATAGATAGCACGGTCCTTGTAGCACCGAACCATGCATCGTGCTATGCCTTCATGCAAGCCTTCAACCCGACTTCGACAATAGTCCATCGAGTCGGCCTGCGTGCCACTTGAGTCTTTTCTATTTCAAGAGCGATGTACCTTTTAATTTGTACTAAGCCGTTGGCATTTACTTTTCTCTGCACATATGCATCATGCAGTTTTCAAAACACACTAGGATGTCGTTCACATTGACAAGTCCTAAGCAGATTTTCTTATCGTCTTGGTAAGGGACGCCTTGCTCGGCCTCCTGCCCGCGCCTCGACAGAGTCCGCCAACACACGAGGACCTCACCGACTCGCCACAGAACGTGAATGGTGTATATTCCGGGACAACATGATCGACCTCATCAACACTAGGTTCGATCACCGAGAGGTCGCTGAGAGATGAAGAACTCGCCGGCCAACCACCCTAGAGGGAACTCTCCCAAACCCGTGCCAAGATGCAGAGATGCGGTCAGGAGCTCGCTTGAGCGAACGCCGCCCTGGAGAGGTCTAGGAAGAGGGTTCGAGGAGGCCCACACATGCACTCTAGGATAGATATCTCTGCAAGGCCCTCGCCTAGAGCCGGTGCTTTCCGAGGCTGCGCTCGCTCAAACCCTCGGTGTGGTGGCAAATCAGCTTAAGGTTTTATTTTACAAAATTTGCATTGTACTTTGAACCTTTCGAGTCAATGTGAACGACAACATTAGCTTTTGAAAACTCACGCATTGCACGCATCCTATCCATTTACTGTTTTACACGACAATTAACACTACCACACGGTAGGCAAAGTTGTGACCGCATTTGCAGGTGTACCAATCGTGGTCCTCACCCTTCCTCCACGGCGAGACGATCAGTAGCTCAAGGGCCAACCATCCAAGCAACACTAACTCCCCATTAATCCCGCGCAATCGATTATGTCATTGCATAAGTGCTTCCATCAGCACAACTGAGTGTGCCATTTCCACGTCGTGCGAGCACACTCTACCTTGCCCATGCACGCATCCTCGACACACCTTGTGCATGTCTCTCAGTGCGCTCGCACGACGCCTACCAGGCTAGTTCAATCCCCTACGCCCTTACATTGAAATTGCGAATATAGTTTGCTCCTTCATTGTTTTCTTTTCCCGTTGTAGAAAATTCTACACAAGAAGAGAGCCTGAATACTGATCGACCACAATTGAGACAACAAACGTCTCCCATCCATCCAGCTCCTTGGGATTTCAACACTAAGTCCCCATCCCTGCTCCACAAAGCAAGACCGCAAGCAAATCAGCGTCACCGCATTGCAGCGCCTTGCGTTATTCCTCAGCATTGACCTTTGCTTTCACATTTCTTGCACTTTCCTATCAACCTCGCATTTATTGCATCGGGCTTTGGCCTCGCAACGGGCTTCAGCCCTGCATCGGGCTCCGGCCCCGCATTTACTGCATTGGGCTTCGACCCCACGTCGGGCTCCGGCCCCGCATTTACTGCATTGGGCTTCGACCCCACGTCGGGCTCCGACCCCGCATTCACTTTTGGGTTTCAGCCCTGCATTCACTTTTGGGTTTCGGCCCTGCATCGGGTTTCGGCCCCACTTTTGTGCTTCGGCCCTGCATCGGGCCTCGGTCCTGCATTTACTGCTTTCGGGCCTCGGTCCTGCATTTACTGCTTTCGGGCCTCGGTCCTGCATTTACTGCTTTCGGGCCTCGGTCCTGCATTTACTGCTTTCGGGCCTCGGTCCTGCATTTACTGCTTTCGGGCCCCGGCCCAGTATTTACTGCTTTCGGGCTCCGACCCCGTATTTACTGCTTTTAGGTTTTGACACCTCGCATTTACTGCTTTCAGGTTTTGACACCTCGCATTTACTGCTTTCAGGCTCATCTAAAATCCAAAATCGACTTGGATTCAAATTCATCCAAGCGATACTCCGAGGAGCAAGTCTAATCCTTCAACCGCAAAGGATCACAAGCAACAGCTCCGACGAACAGAGCATGGCCCTGCCCACCCGCCGCGAAAGTCACTAGCACGGTCACATCTCCGACCGGAGAATGATCCCTGCCCACCCTCCACTGTGGCCATCGACCAGTCACTGGGGCAACATGCACTCTTCCCTCAACTCTCTTTTACATTTATTCACGAATGGGCTCCAGGCATGAACAAACCCTTCAAGTGGCACTAGGACCATCCCAGAGATGCTCTATTGGTTCTGTCGGACCTATTCGACTCGCCAGTCCTCATGAGACCCGGCTCCTCGAGCCTTCCCTAGGACGGCTGCACATGCCAACCCGTAATCGGGGAAAGTACACTTATGTGGCCCCTAGTCACGGTCTGCCCACTGCAGGGTGGTGATGACTAAACTCTCGGAATTGAGTGTCCCTCACGCGCGGCACCCCATGGGTCGCACGCTGGACGATGGGACTCCACATGAGATCACTTTACATTTTTTACCGTACATTCCACCAAACAATCGCCTAATGTACCATCTTCTTTGACATCTCTCACAGGGACACGCCGGTCACAGGCAAAGAACGATACACAGGTTCACATCTCCTTGAGAATTCCTCTCGGACCCTTTCCTCATACTTCGACGAAGGAGGTTTCCGACGAATATGTACCCCCCATGAAGCCGAAGATAGAGACTATCGAACAAACCGATCAACCTCGAAGCATGCGTCTCCATCGAGATCGAGCGGCACCTCAGGGCAAATCGGGTCTTCCCTACTATAAAGAACTATCACTGACAACATGCAACAATAAGCCCTGAGGCAGGACACAATCGGCTTCAAGAGCGCCTATCATCCAAAGGGCACCCTCCACGGGAGCGACAATGCACAATCGGGAGCGGCGATCGCACTAGACGCCCGACACAAATCACAAAGACCGGGGCATCCCCGTCCAACATTCACGAGAAGCAACCTTGGTCACCCACACTCCTGGGGCAATTTTGTTTTCTTTTTAGACAATAGGGGAAAGGACTTGTAAAGTTTGCAAGGACAAAAGACGCGAAGTTCGGCTTTCGAGTGCACAAGAATCAGACTTCTGAGAAAAACAGCCATCACAAAATTGGGCTAGGACAACAAAGTACATCAAGTCTCCATGGGGCGAAGCAAACAAAAGCAGCCTCGGTGATGCAAAGTCGAGGAGTTTCAAACGAATACAAGGGGCAAAATACAGACCCCAGCTGCAAGAAAAAATAGAGCGAAAAGAAGCGGGAAAAACCCGCCAATGAAGAGAGAGAGGAAAGATGCGGGAAAAACCCGCCAACGAACAAAACTCCGGCATCGCCAATTTGAAGAAGAAATCAACAAACCCCGACAAAAAGGGGGGAGCAGCGGACGCAACTCCTCGACGGAGACAGAACGTAACGCACTTGGAAGTTGAATCCTTCGAACCCTTCGCCCTTGCAAACTCGTGAGACAAAAGAATCGAGCCCGCTAGGTCGAAAACCCCTCGGGGCGACCTAGGCAAAAACTGGGGCAGGAGAGAGGCACGACTGAAAATCCCGAGGCGGGCGGTCGTGGCAAAAGGAGAGCTCATCCCCTTTAGGTTGAGAGGTACAGTCCTGAGGCGGGTGACCGTAGCAAAAGGAGAGTAAAATGAGAGATAAACAAAATAGTCACCCTGGGCCTTCGCACACTGCGTAGACCAGGGATCCCCCAAGGGAAATGACCAGGTTATCTACTCCAACACAATCCCCAATCGGCTCTCCTACCGAACTCAACCGTCCAAGGCGGATTCTTCTTCAAGCACAGCGGGCGACCAAGCACGCAATCCAAACAGCCAACACCAACCGAAGGACGGAAGAGAAGGGGGTACATCTCACGGCAAGCGTGAACTCGTGTATCCTTTTAGCCTTGGGCAACGTGCTCCCCAAGCTTTCTCTTTTCTCTTTGTCATTGCACAACTCCAAAATGGGTCACAGCCACCCTTCAATCGGCTACCGCAAAGCCAAAATCCTAGACATTTCTTTCCGGGAGTCTAGTCATAACACTCTGAAAATGACTAGACCGAGGTCTGACCAAATTTGAACAAAATTCCGCATGCGGGTTACAAATGCAGCCGCCCTACGATACCCTGATGAGAAGGGTCCTAAGTTCACGGGCGCGTCGAACCATCGATAGAACCGCTTGGGCACCTTTGAGAACGTCTCGATATGCCCATGCAAGGCCAACAGGAGCCCCGGAGGCCTCACATCGGGGCCTCTGAAAGCGGGAGCCCCATTCGCATCACCAAAGCAAAAACTCTCCACGGGTCGCCCAGGCAACCCGAAACTGAAGAGCACGCGTTACAAACACTTCATTTTACTTGTGCTTACAAATCGCTAGTAATCCCATGACTTACTAATGATGTCAGGATCACAGGTACAACAAACACGGGAACTACGGCAGACTCTGATTCCCGACTCCTCGGGATACGTAGGCACTTTACCCTAGAGTTCGAGTCCCTCATCGCAAGACTGGTGTACGGACCCGAATGTGGACTCTCGTCGGGGCCCGCATCGCGCGCTTTTGGATCGCGCGGCTTGGTCGGAACGTCCACCTTCCCGCGGGGGCGCGCGTCGGACACGCGTGAGAGAAGGAGTCGCCACTTATCATTTTACGACCCGAAGGTCGAGGGCGGATAAGTTACCCTGGGTCTAGGGGTATGGAACACCTAGTTTGTTGTTAAGGCATTGATCTGTGCGGAACCGGAAAATCCGTGTTCGGGGGTTCATGTTACGTGCGGGCCTATATCCCGCACGCCCTTTCGGTACTCTGGTTTGCTAGGCTTGCATGTTTTATTATTTACCGCGTGAATTAAGCTGCACTCGGCTCGCACGTTTTGACACCGGATATTCGATGAACCAAACGATGTCGGTTGAGAAGCCGGGAGAGAAGTAAATCTATATGTCGGGGAATTGGTTCACAATCTTGCGTTACAGTTCATCGAACCATTGAGGTTGAATCCTTGCGTGAACCAGAACCGCGATATCTTGGATTCACTTGTGTCTGGGCAAGCATTAGACCGATTCGATTAATTCGACTCTCGGACCGTTCGCTCACCGACTGGAATTCTTACAGAATAAATGCACCAAATAGAATCCTTACAATGCTCTCAAAAACAATAAATACAAATTGCAAAAGGGTCGAATTCCAATCGTTTTGCGTTCGGTTATTATTCCACTCCAACTCACCGTGAGTTTAGGGAAAAGACCGAAGAACTGAAATTCAATGGACGCTCTCACTGAATAAGGCGTTGGACCCTGTGACTGTTGATTAGGGTGTTGGACCCTGTGCTCGATGATTAGGGCGTTGAACCCTAATATTATTCGGCCTAGGGATCAGGCTCGACCCGCATGGCAAACAGGTGCGGAAAGATAACACGCAACATGTTAATAACAGACAAAGTGTTTGTTATTGTCGTGTTTACGTGAATTAACAGATTATTAACCCAGGGGTGTTTTTGCAAGCAAATGCCATATGCTAAACAATCAAACATGTGCCAACGTTTTAGCATTCGGCTTTGTTTTGAGAACTTGACAAAGAGAGTCAAATCTCAGGTGTGTGAATCGCTTTTACAGTTGTTCTGTATTGTGACACTGAATTACCACTGAATTAACCAAACTCGTGTTTTGACTCTAGATTTGGAATCTAGAATTCCTCCTAACCATTATCTAGTGTTTGGTTAGGTCGAGTGAAAGGTTAATCAGCATTTCACAGGTTTTCTGACAAGGATCAACTGTTCTAGTTACCCGAGTCTATGTTAGGATAGCAGAAACTCATCAGTTAGATAAGAAAAGGCTATGCAGATGAACCTGCACCTGAACAGGTAGCCCGTTCTTATCCCGTACTGTAGTGTTTCTATTATGCTAACCTTAAAGATGTCGCGGGGTTGTGAAAAGATGATTTTGCCCTTTATTAGAAAATGGTTTTCAGAAAAAAGGGGAAACATCACAGTGCGGGCCACCTCGGCCTGTAGCCGGTGTCGACCGATTCCCTGGATCATCCAGGGTTGTGCAAGAACCCTGAAAAAGCCAAAGAATCGGTTGATCTGTCCGGAAGTGATCCAGAAAGATCTTCCGTATCTTGACATGAGTTACCTGGAATCAAGTGAAAACTCAAGTTGAGACACAAAAGCCCTTTTTAGACGTCCATGCCACGTCGGACCGCGCGTTTCGGGTTTTGAAATTGATAAGTTTAAAAAGGGCACCAACATCCTTTGACGACTCGTCGACGCGAGTTATCAGTTAATGTCCAATTCGGGTAAACTTTATCAGTATGAAGTGAGTTTAATCGTGTGAGCGTCCCGATTAACCCGTTTGTGGAATTAATGCTTAAGGGTTGTGCCGAATGCATTAATTGTGAAAACGATTCGCGACTCGACGACCAAGATGATTCCATAAGGATCGAGAATAATTTGGTCCAATAACCGAAACTATCCTCATAACCAAATGGACCCGAATGAGTCATCGATACTCGAATCCATGCATGCTTTGTTTAAAAGAGTCTTTACATGATATTTTAATATGGGAATCGTAAAGACATTGAAGTAAAACTTCACATCATCCGATCAACAAATTAAACTTGAGATAAGGAATTCATTCTTGACTCAAGGAAGGCCAAGAAGCCCTCGGCTTCATCTTGTGAAGGGTGGCCGAAGGTTCTCATGGCTCTATCCGAGTCACGAACGATTTCCTAATCGTGGTTTAATTATTTCTCGCATGCTCAAACATCGACCGTGATAAATAGCACCCTTTTTTAACAAAAGCCGGCGTTATCACGATTTGTTTAGCTCATTCAAACATACAAACATTCACAAACGTGTTAATTAAGGAAAAGGATAACATAACACCGGCTTCATGCATGCAATAATGATAAACAAACTCGGAAATTAACTTGAATAGGCTAAGGAGACCGATCTTAACCCGAAAAGAGCAATTTAAATCTCAACCCTCTCCTTTAGAGAATTGGCCGAGACTTAATGTGCCATAATAGGGTCGGGATAGTCTTCTTTATGATGATCCAAGCCCCTTTCCGACATGGTAGCAAGTCCTAAGATAGTGTACGTGTATAATATAACATAAAATTGCATAAAAATTAAATCTTGTGAATGAAACATGCATGAAAACACCATAATACTCCATAGCCATGCAAAAATATAAAAAGTCCTAACTCCTCTAAGTCGAAAGTGTTTTACCTAGCCTCGGAATACAAGGAAAGAGTCGGGGAAGTGTTTGAGAGTCGGGTGACTCGGTGGAACCCTTAAAAGGGTATTCGGGTGCAAGGATGGACGTGCACGGGCACGGTCGAGCACGGTGACGGGAGCTAGTGGGCACGGGCGTGCGCTGGTGACGGGCGCGGGCGTGCGCTGGTGACGGGCGCGGGCGTTCACTGGTGACGGGCGCGGGCGTGCGCGGATAACGGGCGCGGCGTGCGCTGGTGACGGGCGGGGCGCGCGGGGTGACGGGCGCGGGTGCGCTGGTGACGGGCGCGGGCGTGCGGGGGTGGCGGGCGTGCGTGAGGTGACGGGCGCGGGCGTGCGCTGGTGACGGGCGCGGCGTGCGCTGGTGACGGGCGCGGGCGTGCGGGGTGACGGGCGCGGGCGTGCGCTGGTGACGGGCGCGGCGTGCGCGGGTGACGCCTGGTGACGGATGCTGGCTGCGCTCGGTGACGCCTGGCTGCGGATGCTGGCTGCGCTCGGTGACGCCTGGCTGCGCTCGGTGACGCCTGGTGACGGGCACTGTTCACCCGAGAGCTCCAACTTCACCCGAAATGATCCAAAATGATAAGCAAACGACTCCAAACTAAAAAACTGGGTTCAGAAATGGAATCCTTGGGTCCGAAACATGTCGTCTATGAAGTTTGAAGAATTTTGGGTATAAGTCGGAATAGTGCCCGCTATGGATCCCGACCTAAACTCCAAAGCTATTTGGCTTGATTCTTGATTTTCATGAAGTTCTTTGCTTGCTGCTGGTTCCTAAGGAGTTGAGAGCATTTTCTAGAGGGAGAAACTAGCAAGATGAGGTGTGCTTCATGAATGATTAGCTTAATCACAAATAGGCAATATATATGTGAAGCTAATAATCAATTAAGCAAAACAAAGCACCATTAAGGGCCTCATTAATGAAGGTCGGTTGCCCTAATGGAGATGAGGATGAATGTCATCCAAGTATCTTGATGAGGAAGAGCCAAGAAGCATTAATGGAGGTGGAGTTAATGGCTTGAGTATTGACTTGGAAGACCAAAGATATTTTGGGCTAGGTGAGGGCAAGAGAGGAAAGGGGAAAAGGCCGAAAAGTTTGGGGCAAAGGGCGGTTGCCCTTGGGCAGCCCGTGGGTCCCACGGCTTGTGAGGAGAAACCGGGAAAAGACTCGGGTCTCGATTGGTCGCGTATTCGAAGTTCGTGGTTCGAATTGAACGTCGAATTGTCGGTATACGCGTGAAAACGGAGTTAATGAGCCCAAGATTGACATTTTCTATTGAGAAATGTCCCGGATGTGTGTGGGGCTCGGGAGCCGATTTTGCCCATTGCAAGTGATCGGGGCGAAGTTGTCCGCTTCGGACAGCATTTCCCGTGTCTGCATCTCATGTTGGTCATTTTGGCATAAGTTGTCAAACCACGTGAACAATCATCTCTTAAGCCGGTAATGCTAACGTGGGGCCGGAGACGTCCTAGGAGGCCGAGACTGGTTTTCTCAAGATGACTTCTGAGTTGCTTGGGCACTCCGGAGATTACTGTAATCTCTGTTTGTCAAGATTAGACCTCCAAGGACTTGAAGAGTGTATCTGAGACCTCTAAAGCACTGTTTGAGAGATCTAGATGAGTTGTGTGAATTATTCCGACGACTCCACATTGAGCCTTAAGAAGGCTAGCATTGTGTAACGTAAGCATTCGGCGTCAAATTTCCCCAAAGAGGACCTCCGGATATGGATTTCCACTGAAAATGGTCATTTCCGCTCTTCGGAGGTTACTCGGGAAACCGCGAAGGGTTTTGCTGTCTGTTTTGCCCAATTGTGAATGTCTGCTAGAGTTTTCTGGGCAATGCGGTATGAACTTCGTTTGCCGTAATTCCATCTGACCCTTCTCTGGCTATGCTATTCTGAAGAGGGGTATGCTTGTTTTGCCGTTCGGAAGTTATTTGAAGTGTCTGTGTGACTTCCAAAAGACAATCTGAAGCGTTGTTCCTACTCTGTGTGCTGATGGGGCATGGCCGCGTCTGATATTTGGAATTAACTTTTCTCCAGGAAACCGGCATTTTTGGACTTCCACTGAAAAGTTGTCTATATACAGAAAGTTGTTCTGTATAGAACAGATGATTTGTAAAATGCCTTTGGGGACATTTTTCATCTATTTGGCACTGGTGTGGATTTTTGGAGTCCAATATTCACTATCTTCCGATGACCGAGCGAACTATCGGAAAATAGTGCCGTCCGTGTAATACACTGAAAACGCCGGTTTTGGGCATTGTTGAGTTCTTTGGTCGCTCTGTTCCCCTTTGGTGACCCCTAGAGTCCTTCTGTCATGTCCATGGGCCATTTGCTCAATTTTGCCAACTTGAGGATGAATAGTGATTTCTTGCTCTGCCGAGCCGTTTTCTGTATTCTGCTCAAGTCGTGGCTTGGGTCATTGCTAATATCATTGTTTGGAATGGTGAGCCAAAATGGGGTGCTGACAGCTTGCCCCTCTTTGACTGCTTGCTCGAGTAGAGGATGCAATCAAAGATTTCAAAAGCACCCCAGTTTGATAGCAATGATCAAAATGGAATTTCCTATATGGCCCTCTCCTTTTTGTTTTGGATATGTAGGATGTTGTACCTAATAATATGGTGAGATGTGCACAATAACATGTAGAGTTCGGAACAAAGCTGAAACAGGCAATTAAAGTCGGGACTGACCCGACGGGGACTGACCCCAATGCAAGAAAAGTAATCGGGACTGACCCGAAGGGGTTTGCAATATGCACGAAAAGTAATCGGGACTGACCCGAAGGGGACTAACCCCAATGCAAGAAAAGTAATCGGGACTGACCCGAAGGGGTTTGCAATATGCACGGGGCGCATACCGAATGAACTGCATGGTTCAAAGGCGCCTACCCGGTGGACTTGCGAGATGCACGAGCGCTTGCTCGGCGAGTTTGCAATATGCACGGGGCGCATACCGAATGAATTGCATGGTTCAAAGGCGCCTACCCGGTGGACTTGCGATGTGCACTGCAATCCTGAGAGGGTGCACGCTAATGAAAATGCATTGCGGAAATAAATGTGCACTGCGGTCCTGAGAGGGTGCACGCTAATGAAAATGCATTGCGGAAATAAATGTGCACTGCAGTCCTGAGAGGGTGCACGCTAATGAAAGTGCATTGCGGAAATAAATGTGCACTGCAGTCCTGAGAGGGTGCACGCTAATGAAAATGCATTGCGGAAATAAATGTGCACTGCGGTCCTGAGAGGGTGCACGCTAATGAAAATGCATTGCGGAAATAAATGTGCACTGCAGTCCTGAGAGGGTGCACGCTAATGAAAGTGCATTGCGGAAATAAATGTGCACTGCAGTCCTGAGAGGGTGCACGCTAATGAAAGTGCATTGCGGAAATAAATGTGCACTGCAGTCCTGAGAGGGTGCACGCTAATGAAAATGCATTGCGGAAATAAATGTGCACTGCGGTCCTGAGAGGGTGCACGCTAATGAAAATGCATTGCGGAAATAAATGTGCACTGCGGTCCTGAGAGGGTGCACGCTAATGAAAGTGCATTGCGGAAATAAATGTGCACTGCGGTCCTGAGAGGGTGCACGCTAATGAAAGTGCATTGCGGAAATAAATGTGCACTGCAGTCCTGAGAGGGTGCACGCTAATGAAAGTGCATTGCAGAAATAAATGTGTGAGAAGTAAATGCAAACACTGGGGAGTGGTGTGAGGTGTGGAAGGAATCATTGTGTTCCTTCCCTCGTTGATTTCGTCCATGTCGCAATCAATGCTGTGGTGGGACGTTTCATTGCTCGCCAACTGATTGCGATGTAACTGAGTGCCTGGAGTGTTGTCCTGAAGGTCTCTCTTCGGATTTAGACTGTAGTCTTTGGCATAAGACAGACATGCATTCGTCAAAAAGAAACTCTTTTCGGGGTTCAAATCCTGCTTCCTGCAACTAGAATCAAAAGGGCTAATAGTGGTTGTCAATCCTACTCTATAGCCATAATGAAGATGTATCAAGAAGTCTGAATAATAATGCTTTGGGGATTTGAACATGATGACCATTTAAAGGGGTGGTCGTCTCCCACTAGATTGTGACTCGACAAAAGGCTTATATTTACAGAATGGGCTTGACCCGTAGAATTTGCATTAAGGAAAATGGAAGGATTTTGGGATCCTCCATATCAAGGATACGACGATTCGACTGCATGTCGAAACGTGTCTTGTGCTGTGAGAGTCAAAGAGAGTTTGCTTGCATCGGAGACTGCCAAACTACTACTTGTTGTCGCTTCACACTGAGTGTAGTTGTTACTTCATAGTCGAGCTGCCGAAGGCCCCTAACTTTTGCCTAGGTCGCAAGATGCGTGACGACCTAGCGGGGTATTCTTTTAGACTCTTTTCTCATTTAGAGCTCACCTTTTGCTATGACCGTCCCAATTGGATTTGGTCATACCTCTCGGTTCCTCTAACTTTTGCCTAGAGCGCCTTTTCGGGTTTTCACTCTAGCGAGGATTTCGCTTTGTACTCTCCTTTTGCCACGATTCCCCTTTTTCGGGATTTTAAACCGTGCCCCTCATTCCCTAATTTTTGCCTAGGCCGCCTCAAAGAGGTTTTCAACCTAGCGGGAGATTTACTATTTTTCTCTCAGGACAAGTTCAGAGAAAGGGAAAAAGGCAGAAGCGGGGAGTGTATTAATAAGCGGAAATGAAAATGCTGGGAGATTGTACATGCGAAGAAAGTAAAGAAATGTAAATGTGCATTTGAGGAAAACATCCACGTGGAATGAGAGAAACACTATCATGGATAGTATTTCTTGAGTGTATCAGCATTGACCGGAAGAGCATTCTCGTTCCCGTCCATATCATTGAGAATGATTGCCCCACCGTCAAAGACTTCTTTAACAATGAAGGGACCGTCGTATTTGTAAGCGAATTTGCCCCTGGAATCAGGGGCAATATGCAGAACCTTTCGCAGGACGAGGTCGCCGGGGCTGAACTCGCGGGGACGAACTTTCTTGTTAAAAGCTCGGGCCATTCTTTGCTGATAGCACTGACCGTGGCAAAGTGCTGTTAGCCGCTTCTCATCAATGAGATTGAGCTGTTCGTAGCGTTGCTTTGCCCACTCTGCTTCCTTGAGCTTGGACTCGGCAAGGATCCTCATAGAGGGAATCTCTACTTCGATTGGAAGAACTGCTTCCATGCCGTAGACCAAAGAGTATGGGGTTGATCCAGTGGACGAGCGGATAGAAGTCCGATACGCCAAGAGTGCGAATGGGAGCATCTCGTGCCAGTCTCTGTAATTAACTGTCATCTTTTCGATGATCTTCTTTATGTTCTTGTTTGCTGCCTCTACTGCACCGTTCATTTGTGGACGATACGGAGAGGAGTTGCGGTGTAGAATCTTGAACTGTGCACAGAGCTCATCGATGAGCTTATTGTTCAAATTCTTGGCGTTGTCTGTGACAAGTGTCGCAGGGACCCCGTAACGTGCAATGATGTCACGTCTGAGGAAGCGTGCCACGGTCTTTGCAGTGACTGATGCAAGAGTGATAGCTTCGATCCATTTGGTGAAGTAGTCGATAGCTACCAATATGTACAAGTGCCCATTGGATGCTTTGGGGTTAATAGGACCAATCACGTCCATGCCCCACATTGAAAAGGGCCACGGAGCAGCCATTGGATGCAGCTCATTGGGTGGTGCTCTGATCTGATTTGCGTAAACTTGACACAAGTGACAGTGCCTGACATGTTTGACGCAGTCAGTCTCCATGGTGGACCAGAAGTACCCAAGTCGCATGAGCTTCTTTGCTAGCATGAGCCCGTTCATATGAGGTCCGCAATTTCCCTCGTGCACTTCTTCCATGAGGCGTTGTGCCTCATTCTCATCAACACACCGAAGCAGTGTGGCATCGAAAGAACGGCGGTAAAGGATTTCACCGCTCAGGAAGAAATTTGCTGCAATGCGCCGAAGAGTCCTCCGGTCATGTCGATCGGTGAATGCTGGGAACTGACCCGTTTGTAGCAAGTGTTTAATGTCTGCGTACCACGGCTTGCCGTCGATAGCGTCGATTACATCGCAATGGGCAGGACCCTGAGCAATCTCAAATTCGAGGGGCTCGATGAGATTCTCTTTTGTAATGCTAACCATGGAAGCGAGTGTTGCGAGTGCATCAGCGAACTGGTTCTTCATGCGTGGTGTGTATGTAAATGAGATGTCCTTGAAGTTTTCTGTCAAGTCTTCAAGGTACTCATGATATGGCACCAGTTTTGGATCTTTCGTCTTCCATTGTTTGAGTGTCTGAAAGATTGTGAGCATGGAATCTCCAAACACTTCAAGCTCCTTGACTTTGAGGTCGATTGCCGCCTGCAAGCCGAGGATACATGCCTCATATTCGGCTATGTTGTTGGTGCAGGGGAAATCAATCTTCGCTGCAACAGGAAAATGGCGCCCTTCCGGGGATATCAGCACTGCGCCAATCCCTGATCCGGTGGAATTAACTGCACCATCGAAGTACATCTTCCATCTGGTGGTTTCCTCCTCACCACTCATTTGGAGGATTTTTTCGTCGGGGAAATCAGAGTCGATCGGTGTGTCATCGACAATCGGGAATTCTGCTAAATGATCTGCTATCGCTTGGCCCTTGACTGATGTGCGCGACACATATTCGATGTCGTACTCCGTCAGTTGGCAACGCCATTTTGCTATGTTCCTCATGGAGGACGGAGTACTAAGCAGATATTTCAAAGGATCTGTCTTCGACAGCAGGCGAACAGTATGGTAGAGAGTGTATTGCCGGAGTCTCTGCATGACCCACACAAGTGCGCAACACATTTTCTCTATCTCAGGGTAGTTGGACTCCCCTTCAGTGAACTTTTTGCTCAAATAATAAATGGCTCGCTCTGCGTGAGAGGACTCGTCCTTTTGTCCTAACATGCATCCGATGGATTGTCGGCGCACCGTCAAGTACAAAATGAGAGGACGATCAGGTGAAGGTGGAACTAACACCGGCGGCTGACTTAAATATGCCTTGATGGTATCAAAAGCTTTCTGACACTCATCATCCCATTCGACCGCTGCATTCTTGCGAAGCAAACGGAAGAGTGGTTGGCACTTGTCTGTCAAATTTGCGATGAAACGCGCGATGTAATTCAGCCGTCCTAAGAAGCTCCTCACTTCGCGCACTGTCGATGGAGGGGGCAATTCCATGATCGCTTTAACTTTGTCAGGGTCGACCTTGATGCCTTCCTCACTGACTATAAACCCTAACAATTTCCCTGACTTGACGCCAAATGTGCATTTTGTTGGGTTAAGTCGGAGTTTGTATTTCTTGAGGCGGTCGAACAATCGTTTGAGGTTAACCAAATGATCTTCTCCTTCTTTGGACTTCGCGATCATGTCGTCTACATAGACCTCGATCTCTTTATGCATCATGTCATGAAAGAGAGTGACCATTGCTCGTTGATAGGTTGCCCCGGCATTTTTGAGACCGAAAGGCATGACCTTGTAGCAAAATGTACCCCACATCGTGATGAATGTGGTCTTGACTTTGTCTTCTTCGGCCATCTGAATCTGATTGTATCCAGAGAAACCGTCCATGAAGGAGAATTGTGAGTGGCGTGCTGTATTGTCCACCAAGACATCGATGTGTGGCAGCGGAAAATTATCCTTTGGGCTAGCCCTATTGAGATCTCGGTAGTCGATGCAGACTCTGACTTTCCCATTTTTCTTTTCCACTGGAACAATGTTCGCTACCCATTCAGAGTAATTGCATACCTCCAGGAATCCCGCGTCTACTTGCTTGATGACTTCTTCCTTAATGCGTAAGAGAAGGTCAGCTCTTTGACGTCGCAAGTGTTGGCGTTTGGGTGGGAATCTTTCAGTATCGAGTGGGAGGAAATGCTTTACGATTGAGGGGTCTAGGCCTGGCATATCGGCGTAGGACCAAGCGAAGACCTCCTGGTACTCTGTCAAGAAGTCGATCATTCGGGTCCTCTGTGCAGAGTCGAGTCCTATTCCGATTCTAAGGGTGCGTGGTTCGTCTGCATTGCCTACGTTGATGTCTTCGGTTGGCTCAACGGAAGTGAGTTGGTGGTTTTCGAGACGATGCAAACTCTCTTCTATCTCGGGCACGCGACCATCCTCGTCAAGTCCTTCCCCGAAGTATATGGGTAGGGACTTTCCGAGATGTGTTTCGAGTGAATCCGAATCGTTATATCCATGATTTGGATTCGATTGGAGCCTGGACATGAAAGTGAATTGTCTTAGAAATTAAAGATGTTAGAAGCGAGTGCAAGAGAGAATTTAGGGACAGGAAATCAAAAACATGCAGGGATTCTATTAACAAGCCATAACAAAAACCCCTCTTCTGTCATGTGGCTTATGGCATTGCCGACATGCAGGTAGCATTATGTATAAAGACCGTCTTACACATCGGCAACTATGGCCGAGTAGAGCGGGATTGAAGTCCAGTTGGTAAGCTCCTCATCCTCCTGTGCAGGACGGATATGAACCTTAGAAGATGTCTCCTCAATGACGGCATGTATGGCTGGCAAAGCCAAAAACGCTTCAACCGCATCCGAAGAGAAGTCATCTGTTTCAGTGATTGGGTTCTCTGAGGTGTCTCCCATGATTTGTGGTGGTGCTGCAAAAAACTGTGAGAGTGGTGGAAATGGCATGCCCCTATAGAGCTTCCCATAATGTGCAGCAAGGTGGTGTAGATGTTTTCCGCGACGGGCTTGTGTGACCTCATGGCAGGAAGGGCGAAAGCCGAGTCCCCTCCTATTGCGGTATTCCTCCATTTCGATTGGTCGAAGGATTCCCTGTGCGCGTGCCCCGAGTCCAGTTCCAGGGACATAATTGTTCTTCAAGAGAACCTTTCCAATCATGCGATCAGTTCGCGATGGACTAACCTCTCCGTAGTCTCGAATTACGGAGATCATGTCAAAAGAATGGAAAGGGAGATTCTGATCTTCTCCAATGCTGATATAAGGGATGGCCGTTTCTTTATAGACCGCGTAATCTTCCTCGCCGTTGACAGTGATGAGTTTGCCTTCGGCAAAGAATTTTAACTTCTGGTGCAATGATGAAGGAACGGCGCCGGCGGCGTGAATCCATGGTCTTCCAAGTAGGAGACTAAAAGCATTGGGTATTTCCAAGATCTGGAAGGTAATAGAGAATGAGCAAGGACCCACCTCGATTAGGAGATCAATTTCACCGTTCACCACTCTCTTAGAGCCGTCAAAGGCTCGAACGGTGGTCTTGCTTGCACGAATGTGACTCATGTCCACGTTCATCTGTTTCAACGTGGAGACGGGGCAAACGTTAAGAGCAGAGCCGTTGTCGATCATGACTCGACCAACGATGTGGTTGTTGCACTTGCAAACTATGTGCAACGCCCGCAAATGTGCTTGTCCTTCCGTGGGAATTTCGTCTTCCGAAAAGGAAATCTGATTTGAGAAAATAGAATTCACCGTCTCCTCAATTCTATTCGGTGCAGTATCTTTCGGGACTTGTGCCGCGGTGAGAACTTTCAGCAAAGCGTTCCGATGAGGTTCGGAGTTCAAAAGCAATGCGAGCAATGATATATGAGCTGGTGACTTGCTCATTTGCTCGATCACTTTGTACTCGCTTGCTTTGATCACCTTCATGAAGTCTTCGGCTTCTTGATCGGTGACCTTCTTTGTAGAGAATGACACGGCTTTTGGAGCGATTGAGGATTCAGTAGCAAGAGCCTTTCCTTTGTCAATATGCTCTGGACCCTGATATACTCGTCCCGAACACGTGATTCCCATCGTGCTCATCTCCAATTCTGCACTGGCAACCTCGCTCTCGTATGTCCAGGGAACTCGACTATCGTGATAAGGCTCCTTTGCAGGAACTTCTATAACGAACGGGGCGGGAGCGAATGCGAGTTCTACTGGAGCATAGTTAATAGCAAATGGAATTGAGGGCTTTCGCGCATCTTCTTCCTCCTCAATAGCAGCAATGCTAATCATGTTCACAGAAGGTCCTGCACCTGATCCATGATCCGGAAGAGGATTTGCACGGACATTTGGCGGCTTCACCTCATTAAAGGAGATTTGTCTTGCATCAATCATCTCCTGAATTTTATCCCGGAGTCTCCAACAAGTGTCCAGGGTATGACCAGGAGCACCCCGATGAAATTCGCATCGAAGATTCTGGTTCTGCATGGACGGATCGAAACGAGGATTTGGTGCTTCCGTTTTGATCTTGTCGCCTGCAAGGAGCTGTCTGAATATGTAAGAGGGAGGAGCCGGCAAATTGGTGTATTGCTTGCGTGAACGCGGTTGAGCAGTATTGTCTTGTTGAGTTCTAGGAGCTGGGACACGTTGAGCCGGCTGAGGAGGCCTCGAAGTCGGGGGTCTAGCTGGTTGAACTTGAACAGAAGGGTACGGTTGCGGAGGTTGCGACTGGATAACAGTGGGCGGGGTTGAGAAGTAAGCTTGCGGCGTTTGATGAGGTTGCATATACTGCACGGGATGCGCATATGGCTGAGAAATCGGTAATGCAGGGGCGTAGTCCACCGACATTGGGTGTGGAGCTTGATGTCCAGGATTGACGATGCCGATAGTCGCGTTTTTGTCTCTTCTGGATGTTCCGGCAGTTTGTTTCTTCGGTGTCTCTCTGTCTTTATTCCTTGCCGGATCTTCAATTCTTCCTAACTTAACTCCCATATCCAACTTCTTTCCTGCCTCAATCAGGTCTGAGAAAGAGGAAGTATGAGCCAGGAGATGTGAATAATACGCGCCTCTGAGCGTAGAATGAAACAGTTGAACTTGCTGACGCTCAGTGATTGGAGGTATATGCTTTGCCGCTTTTCCCCTCCATTCCGTTGCGTATGCTTCGAAAGTTTGACTTTCTTTCATCTCTGCCATGCTAAGATCAAGAAGAGTAGGAGGTGTCTCTGCACAGAATCGGTATTGGTCGAGGAATTTCTGAGAGAGATCTGTCCATGTAGAGATGTCGCCGGCTTTCAGGGTCATAAACCAATCTAGCGCTGATCCCGTAAGACTGTCTTGGAAAGTCTGGACGACAAATTCCTCATAATCCCAATACGGAAGCATTTTGCTATGGTAGTGACGGAGATGATGCCGAGGGTCTTTGGTCCCGTCGTACCTCTTGAAATCTGGAATTTTGATCTTAGGGGGTAACAACATGCCTGGAAAGAGATTCCAGTCACTGTCGCTGAAGTCATGACGGGACGTGCCTGCTTGGAGGGTTCGAATGGTTTCCTCCATTCTCTTCATTCTTTTCTCCTGTTCATTTTCAGGAGGAATGTTCGTCGGTAGAACTGCAGGTGCGGCATGAGTAGGTGTGCCAGGCTCAGTGGGAGGAATATTTAGAGGCGGTGGAGTTTGGTAGGAGAAGCTCATTTGGGTTTGTGGAGCTTGGAATGAAAAAGGTTCCATAGTGGGAGCAGGGACTTGTGTGATCGCGACTGGAGGAACGTCGGTGGTGAACGGTTGGTGTAAATGGGGGATTGAGTAGGTATGGTGAGCGGCGGCAAAGTGATCATTGCGGGATCTGTTGATAGGAACGCCGCGGGTGGAAATGGAAATGGCATGATGTCGGAGCGGTGGTGGTGGCATAGGATCACTGACTGGAGTGATTGTCGGCACATATGTCGTTGCTGGAAAAGACATATCTTCGCTATCAGTCACATAAAGGAGGGTCAATCGGATTCCGATGAACAGTTGTCCTGCGTTCAGGAGGCGGAGTATGGCTTGAGGAAGCTCGGTTTTGATCCCGAAGCATTGCCATGAGCTTGTCATATTGGTGTTCATTGGCAGCCACTGATTAACGATCCCTTCAAGTGCGGCAAAGCGCACGGGATCGACACATTGGGTGACACTTGTGCAGGAGAAGGGAAGTGCGTTGGAATAGCACCGGAATACGTTGTAGGTGCTGGAGATGATATCCACGTGTATTCTTCGGGATGGACTGTGCAGGCATCGGTGGCGCGTCTTGCTCCGAGATAACAGGTTGTTGCTCTTCAGCCATTTTTCCGCGTGCCCGAGTAGGGTATCGATGTGACGCCAGTTGTTAATACCTATATATGTTGTAAGTGTATAAGTGCAATTGTTATGTGTTAACCATCTTTAGATGTAAATGACAGTATATAAATGCAATGAGATGTAGAGTTTAAAAACACTAATGCCATTACATCAGCTTGATTCGCGTTTCATAATTTACAAAGGCAGTAGTCTGTTCAAAAGGAAACAAAACATTAAACCGCCAACTGTTACGACCCGTAGCTGAGTGAGCGCTACGCGGATTCTGTACAGGCAAAAACGCTCAGTAAATGAGCTCAAGGGTGGGAGATCCTGCGCGCTCTTGCCTGCGCTCGATCCAGCGTAGCGTTCAAAACGCGCTATTCCCTGTCTGGCCGGCTACGCGTGCACGAGTTTGAACCAACTCGCTCTGAAGCTCTCTGTGATCAGTGAGTTCTGCGCGAATATCCACTAGTCACAGCGAAGACGATCTCGTTCTGCCCTAATAACCTGCAGCTCTGTGCGTGCGACTCCTTGACTTGAGCTCTCTGCATCGAAATGTACTGCGTGCGATGTTGCAGATCCGTGGCATGCGTAGTCGACGAACAGGTGCGAATCCATATGGATGGAACTGCATACATACGCTGCTGTAGCTGCAAAAGCTCGCTCCTCGTCAGTGGGGGATGTTCTGGGAAAGACAATTGCTGGACGATGCGCGTTGCTCCATAAGCGTCGGACCTCTCTAACCTGTAGATCCTATCCGGGAGTGAAATTGTGTGTGTTTGACCATCTGAAGCGTTGTGTGAAGTGCGATCTGTTCTATAGGCATATCTTGTAGCCCGCCGAGTTGTCTGATGAATCGGGGATGGAAAGATAAGTGTGCTCCCCAAATGACTGATTAGGGAAGTCCTATAATCGAAGGACATCCCATGATCATGGGACCGCCAGGATTCCAACGTGTAGTCCATAAAACTGTGCTGGGGTGAGCTCCTCCATAAACTGCAATCCAGTCGGTGTAGTAGTACGGTCGGAAGGTCGAACATAGCGAGCGATGAGTGATCGCTCGTCGGTGATACATGAAAAAGGATGAGATAAGCCGAACGGCCTGAGGTGTGCGAGAAGCCAAATCTGAAGCAAATGTGGAGATCCTCTCATCCTGCCCCGTCGATTCTCTCGTACATAGTCAAGAGACCGAATGGTCTCAGCCAAAACGGCTTCCACATAACTATGGCCTCCTACCACTTGAGGATGACTTGAGCAAGTGCCCCGTCTGTGAGGTTCGACGAGTACGGGAATGCATGGTTCCGAAGATGAGTAAAAGAAATCCG